>NW_019719372.1:369554-382264 GCF_002891405.2 Cryptotermes secundus | reverse complement strand
GGGGCAGGTTTTCTCCGAATACTTCGGTTTCCCTTGCCAATCTTCATTTCACCAATTGCTCCAAAATCACCCTCACCTATCATAAGTATAAGAGGCGTATAAGAGGCTTATCCGATGGGTACAGGGGGTTCTTTTCCAGGGGGTAAAGCGTCCGGGGCGTGAAGCTGACCACTCACCTCCACCTTGTGTCGAATGCAAGAAAATATGGATCTATTCATCCACTCCCCCATACGTCTCCCAATAATTAGTTACGCACAGGGACAACTTTAACTTATATATGCAAAACTCCGTGGTTTTAGTCCGCAAGCGAACTATATTGACCGAGCGACCGCCGCTTGTCGGTGAAGTTAGTGTCAACTTTAGTGGATAGAGGGTGTCGCGTGGTCAGCGCAACGAATCCCGACGGCCGTTAATCTCGGTCTTCTAGACCGAAGACGCTATTTCCTTTAAATAGCTCCTCAATTATCCTCACGAGGCTGACCGAACCCCGTTCCAAACCCATTACTTCTCAGAGAATCTTGTAGCGCCAGGAATCGAACCCGGACCTCTTGATCTGCAGCCAGGAACTTTGACCATTAGACCACAGAGGCGGTCTCTCTCTCTCTCTCTCTCTATATATATATATTTATTTATTTATGATTACGAGGGGGGGCACGCGGTAGCGTACTTGGTTGAGAGGCTATGCTACAAGCCGGAAGGTCGCGAGTTCGAGTCCCGATAAAGTCATTGGATTTCTTTCAATTGATCTAATTCTTCCAGACACACTATGGCCCTGGGGTTTACTCAGCCTCTAATGAGTACCAGGAATTAATTAAATAATTTTCCTAGGTAGTGAAGCGCGGCCGGCGCGTAAGGCTGACAATCTTACCGCCATCTTTGAGCCGATTGTCAAGGTAATGTGGGACCCTTAACGTCTCACAACCCTATGGGCCTTCACGGTCTGGTACAGGGATATCTTTACTTTTACTTTTAATGTTCACGAGGGAAGCCGGGGTAGCTCAATTGTATAGCGACAGGTTACACGGCAGGGGTTTGATTCCCGGCAGAGGCAAGAGACTTTTATCTTTTCCTCAGCGTCCAGTCCTGCTGTGGGGCCCACCCAGCCGCCTATCCAATGTGTACCGGAAGTATTTTACCTGGGGGTGAAGCGGCCGGCACGTGAAGCACATCTGCATTTAGTGCGGATGTCAAGAATGAGGGATCTATAAACCCACTCGCCTTTATGTTTTCATGACGTGGTGCTTAACTAAGTAAGGACGGAGACAACTTTAACTTTACGTGTACGCACATGCGAAATAAGGTTCAAACATCGACGCTTATAGAACGGCCCAATTGCGAGAGGCCGTACGGCGGCACAGTTGGTCCATGTGAATTTAGTAAGGACATTAATCCAATCAAGAGCTATTCAAGAAAGACTTCCGAGCAGAGCTGACAGAGTCATCTTGTCTACTCGTACGTTGCGCAGACTTCCCGCACCACAACTGCGTGCGTGTGGTGTTGTGCTATATTCAGCTCGCGCACATACACATAGAAACAAACTGCGCAATTTATTGCAGATCGTTAAGTTAGTTTACTGCGCTGGTGTCCGGATGGTCACATCTTCGAATGATATGCGATTCGTATTTGTAACTGCATGCCATCTTAAAAAATAATAATAAATTTCCCGTTCGAACAAACTTTCTATTTTTGTATGGATTTTGTATGTCATAAAATTATCGAACACAGGCAAAAATATTAGCACCGTCGTAAATAAATAATAAATAAATAAATAACAAATAATATTGTTACGTGTAGGGGGTCGTGCGTGGCTTACAGACGGTGTATGGATTGGGATGATTGGATTTATTGACACCTTATAGACTACACCCGGAACTACAAGCATTAGAGCCCTATAGCCGTTCTACACATTTTACAGGTCATTGTTACACACATGGGTCTTGTCAGTCTATTACACTCTCCACTAGTCGTTTCCTGGCAACGGATTCATAATATGCTCACTGTAATTTCAGGCCACACATGAAGTCTTCTTTTCACAACCAAATTCCTTTCCTGCCATTATTCTCAATCACCTTCTACTGTCGACTCTCTCAGTTCCCTGCTGCAACTGCCAACTCCGGAACTCGGATTAATTCTAATTCTAGCTGCCTGAGATCCTCGGTGTACCTCTTCCTCTATTACTGCGTGTTGACTCACTGTTCCAGAGCTGTGTTTCCAGCACAGCTGCGTAGCAACGAGCGCCGCGTAACCACAGGGAACGCCGCTTGCAGCATTTCTTCTATTGTTGCGTGAAGCCACAACGTGCGTCACACGTTCCTGTGCTACTTGTGTACGGGCTATTACCTAGCAACGCCTGTTCCTCTGCCTCCACAATTCTTGCTTTGAGCATATCCTCCGCAATACTGAACACATGGCTCTCAAATGACATTTCACGCACCTAGTTACTATGGTGTATTAGCTGTCTTTATAGATCGAAAGCCGCCATTTTTTTTACAAGAAATTTCCTTCAGAAGTTGCAGAATCTTCCAAGATGTCTTCTCACACTTAATTACATTTCCCCTTCCTCACATATTCGTGTTAGCGCCATACTGCTATTATCATTTATAAGAAGTTAAGGTGCACTGGGTCTGAGTAACACCAAGTGATGTAGTTCTCATAAAAACGTCTAAAAACCAATCTACTGATTCATAAATCGAGAATATTAATTAAAATGTTAAAATTACACTCACGCGGCACTGCGCGTCCCCGCGAGGAAGGAAAGTAGGATGACAGTTGTTCCTACCAACAAGGAAACATACCCTACCACCTTCATAAATACCAGTAGCACATAAGAAGACTCGGCAAATAATTACTTGACTCTGCCAGCATGTCTCTGATAGACCATCCGACCAGTGAGCCCAGCTTGGACATCTCTCCCATCTGGGCTCCCACTGTAGCAGCAACAGTCAGAAAAGTACAACTCCGTCCAGTGTAGATTGTGTGTGAAAAAATATGTTTTTATATTGTTACCATACAGAGAATGCGTCTCTTTAGTCATGGCTTCTATTGTTATAGTACTCTGATTCTAACAACGATAGCCGTGAAGTAGGCACTATGCCTCATGTGCGGAGCGTCTATATATTTTAATGTTTGTTTAAACTCTCACAGGAGGTTTGTGCTCTACTTGGTTTATATATAGTGCCAAAAGCCAGTGGGAATCCCATGTAGAGGCGGGGTCGAATACCTTCACTGTAGCCCTGCGGGTCTTAGGAGGCGATGAAATGGAACTCAGTGCCTGCGGGTGTAATCGGACAAGTCTGTTCCGGGGGATAAAAATAAGGAAACTGGACCTCCAGGTTGGGGCAGTCTCGAATCTGAGACAGTAAAATGTGGTAATGAGTCACGCGGAACCCGGACCCAAGACTGATTAAGCTGGCGAGGGTCTGCAGCAATAGTAAACGACACAATTGTAAACGATGTTACATAAGGACCATAACCACATGTGTTCGGTTGAATAAAAACATGGTCTTGATTCTCTTAGGGCTTGGCGCCAAGAGGAACTGATTGCCGGTAAACCGCCAGTCGTAAAGTGACTCTGACTGAGTGGTACGGGTGTGCAGAGATAGGGACTAGCTCTATCGATTGGGGACAACTGAGAATGTTCCACCTGAAGACGGAGTCAATACTTGTACAAACATTTATTTTTTACAATTTTGGGCATACTGAACGTTACGGGTGTCACCACTGCCGCTTAATGGATTAAGGTAGTGCATAATTATTAATTTGAACTCTGACTGGTTTTGAAGGTAAAGCTCTATGTGTTTCACGTCATAGCATTAAGAACAGAGGAGGTCCGGAGCACGGGCGGCCATGCACTGCTCTGGGTGCTGGGGAGATTGAGGCAGTTTCCACCACCAAGTCAATATAGAATGTGCGACTCTTTATTTATGTGAGGAATTGATTAATGTTGTCACGGCTCCCGGGACAAAAGCCACCCTCAGATCTCTCCCTCCACCCCCTCAGTCGACTCTGCTCATTCATACAGCATCACAAAACACGGTCCATGAATGAGGAGGAGGCTATACACGGAACAAATGCTTTGGGGGATGTTTCTCCAAGACACAAAACATATTCGGCCCATTCATTCATACAGTCATTCATTCATGCAACACAGGTAGCCTATACCAGGCAGAAACAGTTTAAAGGGCAACGGGTTCACATTACATATTGAAACAAGAAGTTCTGGGGTGAACTAATCGCTTATTTTCCTTCTGATATGATTTGAATACTTGACATGACAAGTATAAAGAAGGTTAATATTTATGCGTAATGAAGTAAACAATATGAACAGCAATTTGAGAGGCTGCAGTTTTGGTATTACTGACGGGACGGATTATTTTTTATTTTAAAATAATTTTCCAATCTACTCAATATACATAAATAGAGTAATTAGTAAAAGGGATGGGTGTGTGTAATATTGAAGCAGGTATCATCCTCCGATGATTCTCTGGTGCTTATCTAATGAGATCCTCTGGCCGCATTCTATTTAGTCTTTCTATTGCTCGTTGGTTGAAGAGGTTTCTTATTAGAAATGAGTGCCAGGAATCTTTCTGAGGGAAAAGGGCAGCCGGCGCGTAAGGCTGACAACCTCACCGCCATCTGTGTGCCGATAATTTAGAAAATGTAGGAGCCTTGACGTCTCAGAACTCTATGGGCCTCCACGGCCTGTTATAGGAAAACCTTTACATTTTTACAAGGACAACTTTACCTTTCTTTACTACTGCGCCCATCACAGTTGCCGTGGGTAGGAGACCCCGAACTGGCGTGGTGTATCAGTATACGAAAGTTACCTCCAGTGGGGGTAACTTCTGAAATTTTACACTTCTCAGGTAAAGGTCAGGTGCACCTGCTCGTGCGAAGCGAGCACAACGCCCAACTACTGCCTACTCCCATGTCTGAGAATATAGCGGTCTGCAGTCCGTTCTGGTCGGAGGTCAGGAGGAACTGTAAGTTGTTTGTGCGGAAAGTGGAGCCAAGTCGGACTTTTAACGGCTTCCTTGGCTCGTCTTTAACGGAAGGGTGATCACCAATCTGAGAGAAAGTTCTTTATATATCGTTGGAGGGAGAAGCCTTTTAAAGTGAAAGTTACTTCAAGTAAAGTTTGAGCTGGGAACATAACCTCCACTTAGCAGGGTAAACCAAAAGCAAGTAACCGAAACAAGGAGAAGGCAAAGCTCACGACAAGTCTTTACGTGGTAACAGCTCTCCACAATGGCTATACCTCTTCAAAGTTTTCACTACACGTTTCCTGGTAACGAATCTTAGCGATGGAGATTCTCCAGTCGCCGTTACCCGCTTGTTAACACTCCACAGCTGAACCCTCAACTCAGCTGCTTGCAGCGTCGATTGTCTTCAAGATGACTCCTTGGCACGAACTCCACAGAAAATACTTCTTCTGTTGTCAAGAATATTTGTTTATTGGCCACTCACCTAGCAATGGATAATGCGAACCACAGTCGACGCTACAAGCAGCTGAGTTGTATGTATTGTGACGTATTGTGACGAATATGTCCATTGGTAAGCAACTCTTCCGTAAGCATGTTCCCGGGGCAACGAATAAATATGGAATAGTCCACTGCTGGACCGGTCACGGTAGACGAGCGGTCTAAGGCATGTACTGTCTTCGCTCGCTTGGAAACCGGGATCGTGGGTTCGAATCCCACTCAGGGCATGGATGTTTAGTTTTAGTATAGCTAGAGGCCTTGCGACGAGCTGATCACCCGCCCAAGGAGTCCTACCGAATGTGTAAGATCTAGAAAAACCGAAGTGAACGGAGATGTTCATGGAGGTAGGCTTAGGCGCACTGAGCCTGTAGTGCCAAGGAAAAAATGTCCATTACTGGGCAATGGTTCAGTAAGCTCGTTCCCGCGGCAATGAATAGACGCAGTAACAGACGAACTGTTGGTGGTAGTCATTTCTCTTCGGTTCGTCGCGAGTTATAAAAGAGAGTTCATTCGTGAATTCATTCATAACATAGCTCAGAGTTCAATTAAGTTCATTTCAGTTCACGAGAGTTCAATCAATCAGTAGCTGAGAGTTCAGCCGTGGAGTGTTAACCTGCGGACAACGGAAGCTGAAGAAGTCAGAACCAAGGCAGTCACAACAGAAGAAAAGACACTAGTGGCCCAGTAAGGAATGGGGCAAGTCTTAGGCAGTCATTGATTGTGAGCTGTTTTAATTGATTGTAATTAAAAGAGACTGTTAACAGAAGGCGTCCAATAAATCCAAATAACCAATCCAGACCCTGTTATTAATAGTCACGGAATCCCGGACATTTGAGCTGTTTTAATTGATTGTAATTAAAAGAGACTGTTAACAGAAGGCGTCCAATAAATCCAAATAACCAATCCAGACCCTGTTATTAATAGTCACGGAATCCCGGACATTTGAGCTGTTTTAATTGATTGTAATTAAAAGAGACTGTTAACAGAAGGCGTCCAATAAATCCAAATAACCAATCCAGACCCTGTTATTAATAGTCACGGAATCCCGGACATGTGACTGTATGCATGTGACATATATTTATTTATTTAAAATGCATAACTTGTGATGACGTACCCATATTTCACGCCTTAAGTGGAATCACTGCTGTTTTGGTCACATCTAGCTAGAATATTCTTTAAAAATGACGTCACGCCAATACCTTGTTCTTCGGCTATTATTATTATTATTATTATTAATGGGAGGGGGTGGGTTTCCCCATGCACAGCGACTAATAGTCTATTGTACGTCCCCCTTTAATATTCTACCAGTCGCCATACCTTGCCGGTACTGGTGCTCGCTATCAGCCCCGTTCAGCCAGCGAAACTGGCAGTGGTTCCCGATATTTCCCCATCTACCGGAGGCATTGGAAACTACTAGGGCGGGAAATTTTGCCTAATTTTGCTCAGAGGTCTCCTAGAGACATGAGGATCTTTTACGTACCGTAAATCTACGACACGGGACCCACGGCTTAAAGTCCCTCCCGGAGGACTTATTCCCTGAATTTTTCCGCCCTTAAAAATTCCACGACCTCCGCCGGGTTTGAACCCGCGTACCTTGAGTCATGAAGTGGGAATTCCTCTTCGGCTAAGTTGTTCGATAATATTTTGATTCTGTTATGAATCAGAAGACACACTGGCGTAATTTAATGCAACTTTCTTTACAGAAACTGTTTGACGTGTATGATGTACCAGCAAACTCTCTTGAACCCCAACAAGCGTTATGTCAAGTGCGAGGACTCACACTATCCCTAACTGGGGGTAACACTACAACAGAATCGTTGTTAGATAGCTGGGCGACATACGGGCTAATGAAATGGAGAATACTTCAGGACATCGAAAGAGGCTGTCATAACGCAACTGAAGGCACTATTCCAACATTCACCTGGAAAGACCGAGCAAGACCAAGAAAATATTATTCAGAACATCCGGTAATGATTCCAAGATTCGAAACGTGTACTTCTCGACTACATGTGTATAACTTCACCGCTACGCTAGCCGGCTTAGTCAGATTCTGTCCAGCTACTGACACTGATGGACTGATGATAGGGACGACGACTGAGGGTAATAAGAAGGAACTTGGAAGAAAGAGGCTGCTGGCAACATAGGTACTATTTTCCGGAGGAAATAAGGTACCACGAAGCAAACACAAGGATTACTGGCTCCTTGGTTTGATTGATTATGAGGGTATTTAACGACTGTTTAAAAAACACTGGTTAATATTGTGACGTTTATACCCATTGCTAGCCAACGACTCGGTAAACACATTCCCGTGCAAGCAAACGCTCTCAACAGGATGTTTTTGCTAGGAAACGGAACGGTAAGCACGCCTTCTTAACAGCAGAGGCGATGTTTTCCGTGAGGCCCGTGCCGAGGGCAAAGAATGTCGCTTGAGCAGTGAAGTGAAAAGTCAGTTTCGGGAAACCAGCCTGCCAGGATATGAGCTTGGGAGCAGAGGAATCAAATTGAGTCGAATCTTCGGAATTTGCCGTTGCAGGATAATGGCAAGAAAGAAATTAGGCTGCGAAAAGAAGACTTCGCGTGTGATTTCAAATTACAGTGCGACTGTTATAAATCCGACTAGTGAAGACTGAGAACCCTAGTGCGTGTGTGTACGATAGCGACAGCGCTGTATCACCTGTGATCCCGGGTTGTGAATGTATAAGGTGCAATAAATCAAATCATCCAATTCTAAACCCAGTTTTAATATCACCCTACATGTGACAATAATATTGACTGCCATGGAAGATCACCGAGAATGATGGGAATTGTCGAGACATATTAGAAGGCATAAACATGGATTCCTGTAGGATAGGGTGGGGGAAGACAAGGAAACCCCTCTCAAGTTCGTCAGTAATTCCGGTTACAAATCTGTACCAAAATGCTATATTATTTGGGTTCGATTCGGTACGACCTGAGTGTACATATTCAGTATTTGGTGTATTGACTGGCTGCCACAGGATGTAATCCTTAGCAGTGGGTAAGAATGCAAGTGTTTGAGAAAGTCTCTTTGAGGCCAAAGTCAGTCGTTTTCTTCAGTTAGGTCCGCACTACACTCTTTTAAGAATTATTTAAATGCAGTTTTAGTTACAGATTCCGGTAGGAGTGAGCTCAAGGCTTCCAGAATCGTCAGAGAACAAAATATGGTCGTGAGTCCCGTGGGACTTGGAACCAAGGCTCGCTGTGCTGGCGACAGTAGTCAGACTCCGAAAGTGACAATGTTCACCCCTGGAATATTGTCTGCTGGGTGAAAGAGAGGGAGTTACAAACTCCATTTACTGGGCCCCCTGCCGGTGAGCCGGTTTCCTGACGCTCTACTGAAGTTGAGTGGTGGCACTCGGACAGTGCGAACTTTCGAGCTCAGTCGCCAGATGGCAAAGCGCCGTCTCATTAACTTAATGAAACCTACTAAGAAGATGTTGTTCTAATTGTTGGGACAACGTTTGAATTAATCAGCTACGGAGAGAAAGATAACATATAGGAAGGTTTATTTATTTATTCATTCATTTATTTATTTATTTATTTATTCTTGGTTTATTTCAAGACATTTTAAATTACTCAGATAATATATCGCCCACATATTAACCCTATAAATATATCTTAAATTCATCTAAATAATATTTTCATGTTTAGTTGTTACATCACAAAAAAAACTGCATCTCCGTTAGAAAGAAGAATTGGTTGATGCTATTTAGGGCGATACTGTCGCCAACAGCGCCTCAGCTGCTCAAGAATTTCCTACCACTTCATGAAGCCCGATGGCTCATTATCGTGTTCATAAGGGCCCTCCACTGGTCCCTATCCTTTGCCAGATAAATCCAGTCCGTACCACTCCATCCTATTTCTCTAAGATCCATTTTAATATTAATCATACACTTACATGTTGCTAGTGGTTCTGTCCTTCTGGCTTTTCCAGTAAAATCCTATGTGCATTCCTCTTCTCCCCATGCGTGCTACATGTCATTCCCCTTTTATCCTCCTTGATTTGATCATTAAAATTATATTTGGCCAAAAGTACAAGTACAATCTCCTCATTGTGAAATTCTATCTAATATTTCTCAGGTCCAAATATTCTCCTCAGCTATCTCTTCTCAAATACTTTCGATCTACATGTTTTCCCTTAATGTCAGAGACCAAGTTGCTGTACATACAAAATTATAGTTACGCAGNGATTAGTGTGCTGAAGTAGATGTTTCAATTGAAAGGCACCACTAGGTATGTGATGTTTATACATGTGGGTATGACGTGCACCATCTGTCGGTGAGGAATCGAATGAAAATACATTTTCTGCATCCTCGAGGACACACTGCATCCAGCTATGAAAGATATTTTGTGGCTTTCAGTTATTAACTCTAGCAAAAGTTAGTCATAACACTGCAACAGGATGTGCACACACTTTAACCAACGAAGGGATCAAATTAACAGCAAAGAGAATGAAGACATACATCTGTAACTTCCGCTAACCAAGATGAAAGAAACACGCATTTCTCACGTAAGTTATCTAAAGAAAACGTATTCTGGGATAGTGCCTCATCACCTTTGAGCGTTTACAAGACTGTAGAGATAATTCTTCGTTGGCTTTTATAAAATTAGCTTATTTGTAAGATGGTACATTATTATAAAGTAAAGCTATCCCTGTAACGGGCCGTGGAGGCCCATAGGGTTGTGAGACGTCGAGGCTCCCATATTTTTTAGACAATCGGCTAACAGATGGCGGTGAACTGAACCATGCATGCTGGCAGCTTTTTACATCCAGGAAGATTTCTTGTACTAATTTCTGTTAGAGGCTGCAATAATTATCAGTATATACAAAGGCAATTTATGTTAAGTTAAATTAATAAACGAAAGGATTTAAAAGAAAAAATACGTTATTTTAAGTTGGCTTATCAATACAAGTGGAATAGCCATTCACGGTAAAATTAAGAATTTTTGATAAATATAAAATAAATGTCGAATTCGACGATCTTGAAAATGTTAACTCTGCATAATTAATTAGTGTAACAGCTGACGGTAAGGCACATTGTTAGATTTGAAATGAGCATGAAATGAGCTCTGTGTCTCATTAGGGTAGAAATTATGTCACATGTTCTAAGATACTTGTGCCCCCAAAGCATTTTTTTGACAAATTTGGATGTTTGATTTGCAAAATCTAGTGGCCACAATGGAGTAAAATTTTGTGAGAATAATGATCTCCATTGGGACCACAACCTCATAAAAATCATTCGATTCTAGAATTAAAAGGTTCATGTTTCAGACACAACTACTGAGCAGGAAGCGAAAGGGCACCAAGCCTCGCAAAGACTACAAAAAGGCTCCACCTGATATCACAGGGAAGACAACTGTAACTCGATAACGGACATTTTAATATGACGTAAGGTAGAGGTAACGCTTTCCCTGTAACCGGCCGTGGAGATCCATAGAGTTGTGAAAGGTCGAGGCTCCCACATTTTCTAGGCAATCGGCTCAAAGTTTACGGTGAGGTCAGCCTTACGCTCCGGCCGCCCTTTACCTCAGGATGACTCCTGGTACTCATTTCTGTTAGATACTGAGGCGATCCCAGGGTCATAATATGGATGGAAGGATTAGGTCAGTTGAAAAATTTATTGAACTCACTGAGAATCGAACCCGCGACCTTCCGGTTTGTAGCACAGTACCTCAGTCAACTATGCTACCACGTGACCCCCATACAAATTTCGACATTAACTATAATTACCATTTGCATTTCTATTTTAATTTTAAATCAATGTTTATTCTGCTACCACAACAAAGTGAGAGTTGAAATGACAGTTGCCGACTTACGCGAGATGATAGAACGCATATAAGGCCACTTCACGATGACAAAAATCAGACGCGAAGTCTGTTGAAAATCAACCGAACTATCGGAGGAAAATTATGCCTCTATCTTCAGGGTTAAGGTGTGTTATAGAAGCAATGAAAAAAAGAGCAAGTTGACACATATTTGACTCTGAAGATGTAGTTGGGATATTGCTCCAAAATGTCAGTGGATTTTAAGCGGGATATAAGCCGTTATACGTCCTCCTCATAGCCATCGATGTCAGAACCTGAAATTCGGCTTATAAGTCACAAATTCGTATGTTTCAGTCGTGCTATTTCTGACCCCACACTCTCTGAGATAATATCAATTAATAGGAAATGCGACTCAAAATATTCCATGATGACTTCCGAGTGAAGGACGATTCGTAACATGATGTTATATCACCGTCTGTCCTGTTTACGTACCAACCTTCCCTCTCCTACTTTACCAGTTCGTGAGCTTACGTTGTCAACCTTGACAAATTCCGTTGCTACGCAACAAAACACGGCTACTGTGCAAAACTTCTTGCGGAACAAGAAGTTCACAAGCAGCCTTTACATGAACAAGGGTATGGTCTTCTAGGTTGTGACGCCGTATAGTTCGGAGAATTATATCACCTCCATCTTCAGGGTTTAGGAGTTAAGACAGGCAAGAAACCAGTTAGAATCAGGAGGGCAAGCTTAGCCATGTAACTGAGTTTGTTTTGATTTATATTCGACCCTGAATAAGGACCTGATATGCCTCCGAAACTTCGGGCTCTCTCCGAAATAGAAAGTGTTTTTATGCAGAAACCGTACTCTTCATGCTTACCACTGTGAGAACTTCAGATCAAAAAGAATTTCCATAAGTTCTCCGGACGTACAAACTCTCTTCGTGGTTTCAGTTCTGTTTCTACGCTTTGCAATATATCTTCCTTAATTTTCACATCCTCAGGATAAGTGGGGGGGGGGCACACGGTAGCGTAGTTGGTTGAGGCATTATCGCGGGTTCGATTCCCTATCAGGTCATTGGATTTTTTTAATTTACCTAATCCCTCCAGCTGCACTATGGAAATGAGTGCCAGGAATATTCCTGGAGGGGGTAAAAGACGGGCGATGCGTAAGGCTGACAATCGTACCGCCATCTGTGAGTCGATTTTCTAGAAAAAGTGGAAGCCTCGACCTCACAACCCTATGGGCTTCCACAGTCTCTTACAGGGATAGCTTTACTTTTTCTGGTTTACTACAACTGAAAACATAAATTGTGAACCTTCCTCAATTGTAAATATTGGCCAATGGAGAGGAAATAGCAGAGAGACGTGGGAGGGACTCTATAAGTATTACCTGATGATGGCCAAAAATAGTGGCAGAAACATATCGTAATATAGAAACTGTACAGTT
>NW_019719372.1:269079-369496 GCF_002891405.2 Cryptotermes secundus | reverse complement strand
CCCCCCCCCCCGAAGAGATATTTTTACGGTTAGAGACCGCATTGTGGCAGCAACCAGTGTAAATTAAGTGCAGACCCCTCCTGGTACCCTGTTCTCGAATCCCGTACCTTGAAACGTCACCCAGTCCATACTGACCTTTTTTGAGAGGCCAACCGGCTAGCGGGGTAGAGACAACAGCTGTGGATAGAGGTGGCTCACAATATCAGGGGGCAGACCGCACAGTTATTTGAAAAGTCTTCCGCGCATGGCAGACTGTCCACACTTGAACCTGCGGCAGTGTAAATGCATATTAAACGTAGTTGTTAATTTGTAGCGAAAATAACAAAATTAAGATCAGAAATTATTTTGGAGCAGTTGTCAAATTCTGACCCGAAAATTCACGAAGGTCACATTTCCGGTTTCCATCTTGGAAACTATGGTAGCATGTACAGACGTCAGGGACCCCAGTGGGTTCTAGCTAGGGACCGAATAGAGTTTAGAGCTCGGTTCACAGTTTCACTTAACGATGCTGTCAGCCTAATCGGACCGTACAGTGCAGCGTCGGATGGTAGGGTGACTAGTGAACAGTGACGTAAACAAAAAGATGTCGAAGCAGGTGATCGTGGTCTGCTCTGAATTAACCGCTAATCTCAGAACTTCCCTTCAGGGAACGAGTAAAGATAGGCAGAAGGGTTCCCGCTGGAGCCAACCTGTGCTTCGAAGCGAAGCAACACAACTGGACAAGTAAGGATATGAAAACAGGCAAATATCTGGATATTAGTTCAAGACTGTACATTTCCAGAAATTCTGGAGTAGGAATCAATAACAAAGAGCTACACAAATCAATACCCCCAAATTACGGTTTCTCACAGTTACCTGGTGAGGGGCGACTGACGCAAAACTCATATAACAATTTACAGTCGTTAAACTTCATACAGTACATCCTGTTGTGTGTGTAATGTCTTACGACCCTCAACACAGTGATAAAGCGGAATAGCTTCGGGGGAAGACAAAAGCAGGTGCTGATATGTGTCTTATATAAGCATGGATTTCTTGATACATCTTTCAACCTATAATTTTGGTCATCATCACTGTACAGATAAGCATTGCTCGCAACAAGACACCATTTGCCCAATATGGACACATACTGGTACAATTAGCTTTAAAATCTTGGATTATAGATCACAGAAGGTACCTGACGATGACCTAAATCATAGGTCGAAACATGCAGCAAGAAATCCATGCTTACGTTAAATATTCATTCATTCATTATTCATTATTAGAGGGGGGTGGGTTTCCCCATGCACTTAGACCAGTTATTGGTCCATTGTGCGTCCCCCTTTTAATTTCTACTGTCCCCATACCCTACCGGTACTGGTGCTTTGCTATCAGCCCCACTTTGCCAGCGAGGTCGGCCCTCTTCTGGCACGTGGTACCTAATGCTTCAGCCCCACTTTGCCAGCGAGGTCGGTCCTCTTCTGGCACGTGGTACCTGATGCTTCCCCCTACGTTAAATAAGTAAGACACATAACATCTGTTTTTGTCTTCACGCTGAGATAACCTGCAGAATACAGTGAACGTAAACTGAAAGAAGAAAGCAGCAGTGAGCGGAGTGGCTGACAGCTCGCGGGCCCACTTCTCTGTAGGCAAGTTGAGGCACATTTCGCACAACTGGCGAGGGCCGAGGGTCGTGCACACAGGAGATCCTAATGCTTGTCCCGCACCGCTGCACAAGTACAGACACAGGCACACACATCAGATCTTGAAATTCAAGCGAAAGATCTGGTTAGCAAGTGGTATCTGCCGTCTTTCTGCAGGTTAACTGAAACGTGAGCTTGTACAAGGATACTTCATTATGTTACACCGCTTCTCCTGTATCAGGCAGAACCGGTAGTGGCATCCTTTGAAGGTACTGTCATGATATGCAAGCAACGGCAGCTGGTACCTGGCCCTAGGCTCTGACCGGATACACTTCAGAAATGAGAGGTTAGGTCTTGTTCTGCTTTCGATTAGATGTTCTTTTCACTTATTAATGATTCCGTAACTTCTGCAGTTGACTAGATTGAATGAAATATGAGTAGATAGCCCCTAGTTTACGGGCTCTCAAACTTTATGATACACTGACCCCTCACGCCCCCCTAAAATAACATAAACTTACGTCGCCCCTTCCTCATCATTACAGGTCAGCGATCGCTGTAGTTCTGCACACTGTCGTAGGTTCCTGTCAGAATGTACGGCGACAACAGGAACCTAATTACTATTACAGCATCTCTACACATACAGTGAGTCATAAAATGTCTCTGTATAATAATAAATAACCTCAGGAAATATTTCGCCTGCAGCACACATATTTTCCAAAAGCATCTGTATTAAACGTCACCTCCGCGCCGAAGAGTGCACGGACACAACTACATCTTTCATAACTCTGGAGAACTCCGTGACCCCTCGCGGTGGTGTGGGGCTGTCGTGACCTACATTCTGATGGGTCACGCTATAGTCAGTACTTTATCCGAATGTGCCATTGCAGGGTTGTCACCCAGGTTATTTTGTCTGGCCTTGTGCGTTGAGTGATGTGTGTGGAAGAAAGCAGAACTGATTTATCTGCAGCTAGATTTATTGATATAAACTCGCTGAACAGACCGGCATTCCTACATAGTACCGTTCACAGGACTAGACTAATGTGCTACTAACATCCATACAAATAAAACGTAAACAAGGAGAAGGTAGGAACTGTAGAAATATTTGAATTGTCCCTCGGGAAAAGATTTGAGCCGGATCACGTCAATATTCCATTGGCTTCAGAAGGACATAAAAACTGCGAAATGGATGCGTTTGTGGAGTTCTTTACTATGAAGAAAGCGCTGATTGAGTATGTTGGATGAATTTACGTTACAAGTTGTACAAGATTAAATCGATAACTGCAACATCTCGTAACCTTTTCAGTCCCGCATCTGGTTTCTTAATCATTTAACTGTCCATTTAGTAGCTGATACCACGCAACGCCGAATGTCAAATGATTGGTATCGAATAATGATTTGGCAAAGATATGAAGTGACGCGGAAATGCCCTAAATTGAGGTGTTTGCCTTGTGGCACTGAAGACAGCCACGAAAGAAACTCATCAGGGCAGCCCGTCTCTGGCCCGCGACCTCCCGATTATAAGGCATAACTTCTCAAGGGGACCTCTGAGCCAAATTCAGGACATTTCCCGCCCAACAGTAGTCTCTAACGTCTTTGGTAGATGGGGGAAGCATCGAGATACCGCTGAGCCAGTAGAAGCCGAACTCGCTGGCTGAGTCGGGACTGATGGCACGCACCAGTACCGGTAGGGTATAGAGACTGGTAGAATATCACAGGGGGACGCACAATGGACAAATACTGGTCTAAGTGCAGGGGGAAGCCCACCCTCTCCAACAACAACAACAGCGCACAGCTCACCATTTTATTCCACCTGATTACTCGACTCGGCGTTGGACAATGAGGCATATCTAATCATTTCTCAATGATTACAGGTTATGAGTTCACGTGAAAGTTCCTGCCTACACGCGCTACCAGCTCTCGGCTGCAGCGGATGGCCACAAGGTGTGCAGTTCCTAATATGATACGAAGTAGATCAGGATATGTGTATAAATTGGAGGGTGGGTCCTATGGAGGACACAGATGTGCAGCCACGTCTCCCGCACACAGTGACGGATCAATACGCCGTCCAGGAACGGCATACACGTCGAGAGAAGGAGACAACAGCGCAGCCGGCGAGGGAGCGACCGAGTACACGAAAAGGTCAAAGTTCATAATGGTAGGAACAGCAGCAGCAAGAGGCAGACTGTGTAGACAGGACCAGGATCCAGCCTCCAGCGGTGTTATGGGCGACGTGGCAGCAAACAGAAGGCGTGGAGTACGTATCTTGTGGTCACAGAACCCTTCCCCCCGCCTCTTCTGGTTTCCATGTCTCTTGCAGCAGAGCAATTCGAAAAAAAGGATGGAATATTCCTATATCTGAAGACGGAACATCCGCCAATGTGACCACTGCTTGATATCTGATAGTGAGCTGAAGTCCTGCGAATAAGTCTGTTGGGATATGCAGGACATACTAGAACCGAAATGGATCCTGTGACTGCACGCATACACAAACAAACACAAGAGCGCTGAATTGCATGTTACTGTGGATTACATAAATATGACATTATAGCACAAAATCTATGGCACTAGAAAGGCGAGCAAGGGGACAACCAGGCTTAGTAATTTCCGCCCGGAATTCCTTGTTCTTTTTTTTAAGGTGGTGGTGGTGATAAATCGCTTTCCATCAAATTTCTCTCAGTTCAGAGACGGAACCACAATAATACAGCGCATGCTCATAATATCTAGCTCTTTATTTACGTCTTATAAATGCAGCTATATATACAGTGGCCATGTATTTCGAAAAGAGAGTCCGGGATACGTAGGGAAGAGAGAGTGGGCCGGAACAGAGGTGTGGGGGAAGGAGGGGTATATTTGCATGCTAAAGCTGATCCCACCTCTGCTTTAAAATCGAGAATATAGAAACTTAGTGGCTAGCAGACTGTGTACAAGTGTCGGGCTCACTGAGCTTCTGCACTTTGTCCATTGTCTCGTGTTACTTCGTTATAATGTGCTTATAGCATTAATATATTTCTGTCTTAAGTACGTGTGTTACTTCAGTCACATCTTCTATTACTAGTCTTCAATTAACTCTCCTCAAAATTATATTTATGCTTGTTAGTTTATTACTTAATTTGATTTTCTCCTTGACTTCCTTTTTTTTTCCCCCTTGGCACTACAGCCCCAGTGGGCCTAGGCCTACCTCCATGAACTTCTCCGTTCACTTAGGTTTTTCTAGATCTTACACATTCGGTAGGACTCCTTGGGCGGGTGATCAGCTCGTCGCAAGGCCTCTACCTGTACACAAACACAGAAAAACCTACACACAAACTAAACATCTATACCCTGAGTGGGATTCGAACCCACGATCCCAGTTTCCAAGCTAGCGAAGACAGTACATGCCTTAGACCGGTCGGCTACCGTGACCGGCCCATGACTTTCTTACTTCACTATATTCTTCTATCTTTCCCATTCAAACTCACCAGTCTCCTTTTCTGCAGTTTCAATTAAAATTCAGACCCAATGAACATTAATGGATTGCATCCTATTGTGTATTCAATATAGTTACGTGAGCTGGACCGCCAGCACGACACAAAGAAGGGTAACTTCAAGGTGGAGACAAAATAGATTTTGTGCTGTTTCATACTAGCTTATTGTAGGCGGGTGTATGCTACTTGTTTCGACATTTACTTAGGTGGTCATTATCAGGAAAATAGCATAAAAGCATAAACAAAGTTACTTGAATTCAGTTGCTCTAATATGGATTCATATTGTGGCGTGCCGCCAGAAAGCCGGAATGGTTGAGGAGATCAGACGTGACTTCCTAGGCAACGACCAACGTTTCCACGACAGCGGCTAGGAATGGAGGAGATCAGAGTTGATTTCCTAGGCAACAAGCAGCGTTCCCGCTACAACGCTACAATCGGAAGGCATCCTATACAGCGGCTAGCAATTTAACACTGGAGTTCCCACCGTTACACGCGAACTGTTGGAAGCAGCTTTTGCATAGCAGCGGCCGAGGTTAAACCTTCGACATGGTATTCTCTATTGAGTCCGCGTGCAAGTTATAAGAGTCCAGCAGGGTTCTTAGTGTGGCTCCGACTAGAGCAGGAGCAAGCTCTCATCAGACAAAGGGATCAAGAAGACTTCACCGAGATTAGCTTTATAAGTGGATGATAATTGTACTTGTTGGTGTCAAAGAGGTTGGCCAATAAACATATTCACCAAATCTGAGACCCGCGTGAATTTTCTTGTCGCGTTACATAGGCAACACGCGACAATATTATGCATTTTTTGTAGATGTGATTATTTTATTAACTGGGTCCTTTGCCACCACGGCATGGCGCATCCTCAGCTTGCGGATGGAGAGGACTTCCACAGGTATGGAGGGTAGCTGAGAATATATTGAATTAGCATTCGCGGACAGCCGACAAGTGGTGGTCCTACAGTTTGCGGGTTGGGCGTGGGGCTAACAACTCAGCGTATAAAATAAGCTTGTTAAGAAATATCACAAGAAGCCTCGGAACTTGACGGATTCTGTGGATAAACAACATAAGCTAAAGAAAATGGATATGAGAATCGGTACTTGGAACGTCAGAAGTTTGTATAGGGCAGGTTCGCTCAGGGCAGTGGCGGAAGAAATCTCAGAGCGTGGGAGTACAGGAGGTCAGATGAAACGGAGGTGACAACGCACCAGCAGACGAATATATTTTTTCTATGGAAGAGGGAATAAGAATCATGACTTAGGTGCAGGTGTTTCGTACATAAGAGAGTCATATCAGCAGTTAAGAGGGTAGAGTTTCTTAGTGATAGGATATCATATATAATACTAAGAGGTCGCTGGTGCGATATCGTCGCCCTGAATGTTCATGGCCCATTAGAAGATAATACTGATGATATGAGGGGCAGGTTCTATGAAGGACTAGAACATGTGTTCGAAAATTAGCCTAAATTCGTACCATTTGAAATTTTAGTTCGGAGATTTCAATGCCAAAGTAGGTAGGGAAGACATTTTCAAACCAATAATTATGAATGAGAGTTTACACGAAATTACTAATGATAATGTAGTTAGAGTAGTAAACTTTGCACATCCAAAAATCAAATTATAAAAGTACGATGTTCCCACATCGTAACATTCACAAGTTTACTTGGACATCTCCTGATGGTAAGACGCACAACCAAATTTACCATATTTTGATAGACAGGAGAAGGCTAAGCACAATAGACCACTGTAGGTCGCGGTGCAAGGGCCGAGAAGGCCCACCCCTTATACGTACATTCAGATAGGAGACGGCATTCAAGTATATTTGATGTCCAATCGTTCAGAGCAGCGGATTGTGATACTGACCAGTATCTGGTGGTGGAAAAATTTAGGGAGACTGAGAGTGAGTAAACAAATTTTACGTAACAGATCAACTACTGACCAGATTTTTTGCATTCGTCAGAAAAAAATGGAGTACAATGATGCAGTACATCAGCCATTCGTAGACGTCAAGAAATCCTTTGATTCAGTTAGGAGGGAAGTATTGTGCAATATTCTGATAGACTTTGGGATACCCATGAAACTAGTTAGGTTGATTAAAATGTGTTTAAACGAAACGTATAGTAAAGTCCGTGTAGGTAAACATTTGTCTGATAAATTTCCTATCCTGAATGGTCTAAAACAAGGAGATGCTTTATCGCCACTCCTTTTCAACTTCGCCTTAGAATATTCTATTAGGAAGTTCCAGGGAAACCAGGTGGGACTGAAATTAAACGGGACACATCAGCTGTTGGCCTATGCCGACGACGTGAATCTACTGGGTGATAATGTAGATACCATAAAGAAAAACACACAAACTTTAATTGACGCAAGTAAAGAGGTTGGTCTAGAAGTAAACACTGAGAAAACTAAGTATATGTTGCTGTCTCGTCACCAAAATGCAGGGCAAAATCATTATATAAAAATAGTAAACAGATGTTTTGAAAATGTGGCACAATTCAGATTTTTGGGAACAACGATAGTAGATCGAAACCTGATTCGGGAGGAAATTAAGAGGAGATTGAACTCGGGTAATAGTTGCTACCATTCAGTCAAGAACCTTTTGTCTTTTCGTCTGTTGCCCAAAAACATAAAAAATTAGAATATACAAAACTGTTATTTTGCCTGTGGTTCTGTATGGGTGTGAAACTTGGTCTCTGACATTAAGGGAGGAACATAGACTGAGGGTGTTTGAGAACAGGGTGTTGAGGAGAATATTTGGACCAAAGAGGGATGAAGTGACAGGAGGTTGAAGAAAACTACACAATGAGGAGCTTCATAACTTGTACTCTTCTCCAAGTATAATTAGAATGCTCAAGTCAAGGAGGATGAGGTGGGCAGGTCATGTAGTACGAATGGGGCCAAGGGGAATGCATATGGGTTATTGACGGAAAAGTCAAGAAGAAACAGACCACTGGGAAGACCAAGGCGTAGGTGGGTGGACAATATTAAAATGGATCTTAGAGAGATAGGATGGGATGGTATGGACTGGACTGACGTGGCTCAGGATATGGGCCATTTGTAGGCTCTTGTGAACACGGTAATGAACCTTCGGGTTCCATAAAATGCTGGGAAGTTCTCGAGTAACTGCACAATTAGCGGCTTCTCAAGAAGGTCTCAGCTCCATGTGTCAGAGTGAGCTGCGATTATTAGCGAATAATTAACGCACCTATATCTTCCAATTCTGTGCCTTTAGTTCAACATTATATGAGGCAAGCAATGACGATGGCGAGAATAGATTGCAAGACAACATACATTCAAATATGGCCACAAAAATATATTTCAGTAGAAAAGAGGGCAAAAACGCATTACAGTTAACTCTGCATATGTACGAGTGTATGTATATCTATATATATTTATATATATCAATATTTTAATGTTATCGCTTTCATGAAATCAGGGACAGACGTATACACAAAAAATCGAAGTTCATTGTAATCGGCTCTTTTGTTGTTGTTATTGGATTTTTGCCTTGTCCCAACCTTGACGCACGCGCAGTGGAAGTGATGACGTAATATGGTGGTTTGAACTTTAACTCCGACTTGGATACATACGTCTTATTAAGAACCTTTTAAGAAAAGACAAGAGACTGAAAACTTTAAAGAAATATTTATAATTCTTGGTTTTAATAATTTATTTGTTTAAATTGATGTGTATAAATTTTCATAAACATTATGAGGGTTTCATGTTTTTGATGACTTTCTCAGAGAAAGAGAGAACGAAGAGTTAACTTAAAGTATTGTCACGTATAAAGTTTAGCGTGACGAAAAATTAATGAGTTCTGTATCCGATGAGTCAATTTATTGGATCTTCATCAGTCGAAACTACAAATAGTTAGTTAGTTATTGGAGAGGGTGGGTTTCCCCATGCACTCAGACCTGTATTGGTCCATTGTGCTTCCCTCTGATTTCTACCAGTCTCTATATCCTACCGGTACTGGTGCTTACCATCAGTCCCGCCCAGCCAGCGAGACCGGCTCTACTAGCTGAGAGGTATCTATAAAGCTTCCCCCATCTACCAGAGGTATTAGAGATTGCTGTTGGGCAGGAAACGTCCGTAATTTGGCTCAGTGAACTCCTTTGGAGATATGAGGTTCTTTTACGTGCCGTAAAGCTACGACACGGGACCCACGGCTTAAAGTCCCTCCCGGAGGACTTGTTCCCTGAATTTTTCCGCCCTTAAAAATTCGACGACCTCCGCCGGGTATTTGAACCCGCGTACTACGAGTCATGAGGTGGGAACGTTACCTCTAGACTACGGAGGACGCAACTACAAATAGTTACTACACTTTTAAGATTCCTGGATCTATGACACACCAACAATTATAACACTCTCAAAGTTACTGCATGCATAAAACATAAAGTGAAGTCTTCAAAACTTCGACTTTTGAATTGTCGTGAACGACGTCTTCCTGATGAACATCTCAAGCAGAGCAGAGCACAGCAGAAGCTTTCTGCCGTTAATCAGACGGCTTCTAACGGCGCGTCCACATTACTCGTGCTCGTGCTCGCCAGGCTTCGGCGCGTGAGGATCCGTATATTTACTCGTAGTGTGTATAGACTGTTGTCGTATTTTAATTTATTGGCTATAGTTTTTAAATTAAAAATTAAAAATTTTCTTCTCTCGTGACTTGTCATATCGTCCACATTACTCGCGAGCATAACGAGTCACACGAGCACGAGTAATGTGGACGCGCCTTAAGAGTGGAGAATCTTCAGCTTCACGCGCTCAGGTCATCTCTTCACAGACTCCCACACAGAACTGTCTAAACTTTAACCTTGTTCCTTTACTTATAAAATCTCAGCACGGACCAAGTAGAAAGCTCTGTCTACTCCACATTACCGAGCCGAGCTTCGAGCCGAACCATGTCGCGAGCATTAAACACGTTCGTTGCGCGCAAAATACACGCAACGCGAACCATTTGCAGCGAGCCATCAATTGTCGGTTTCTGGCCGTCGCATCAAAGGAAGTTCGCGGCATAGTTACAGACTGCAGTGGAAGGCATGGCGGACAGAACCTCGAGCTGACAGGCATAGTCGGAGTTGTTTATCCACGACTGAACTAAATGGCTCGCATAGATGCTCGCGACTGGGCTCGGTTCGAACCTCGGCTCGCTAATGTGGACACAGCCTAACGTCTCGTGCAGTAACGCGTTCAAGCAGCAACACACGGGTACATTATAATCGAAGGTTTTCGGTACAGTGCATCGCCGAGCAGGCCGCTGTAGCGACGAGCCAAACTTATATTCCAAAGGATCTTGGTTCGAATCCTGGCCAGGACACCGGTTATTCTGATTGATGTTGTCACTTCCCTCAATTCCTTAAGGTAAATGCTGGGAAAGCCGGTCACAGTGGCCGCGTGGTCTAAGGCAAGAACCGTCTTCGCCCGCTCGAACACTGGGAATCGTAGGTTCGAATCCCACACGAGGCAGGAATGTCTGTATGTGTTTATTCTGTTTGTAGGTAGAGGCCTTAAGACGAGCTGATCCCCCGTCGAAGGAGTCCTAGCAGCTGTGCATAGATTAAGGAACCGAAAAAGCGGCCAAGCTCCACAAGGGCTGTAGAGCCATAGAGAGGTTTACAGACAGACAGATAATACTGGGAAGGTAAATCGATTATGTCATGACCGTTTCCTTCCAAATCATCGTTGATTTTCTTACCATCTTAGATATTGATAGTGTTATCAAACAGCCCACAGTACGTTACATCTCTAAGCAGGTGAAACACGTTAAACAAAATTCTGAAACACTTTCGTGTGAACATCATATGCCTTCGTATTGTCGTGTGCATGAGTGACTCTCGACGGGGTTTTGGATTTGATATTGATTTACTCACCATTTAGGGATTGTAACTACAAGTATCTATAATAGACCCACTGAATTACCCACTCCAAATATCACTGTAACTGCAGCACACATATTCTCTCTATTCACTAGACGTTTCGTGGTAACGGATTTTTTAACTGCCCACTTAAGTTCTTACCGTCTAGCACACACCCCACAACTGAAACCAAGTTCTAAACTTGTCCCATTGATACACCTCGACACGGACTACGTAGAAAATACAGCTCTTTTACTTTTGTAGTTCAATTGTTGCTGTGGACGTGTGTTTACTGCGCCGTTGCGTAGCTACGGTTGAGGCGCGAACAACAGAAACAGCGCTTCCAACATTCATTCTGTTGCTGTGTGCTGATTCATTGCCGTGGGAACCTGTTCATTTGCGATCGTTACCTAGTAACGGGTCCACGCTCTAAATGTTACATCGAATTGGCGTGGTTTCGAAAGTTTCACTTATGTTCCCGAGGTAATCGTTTAGAAACTTTAACCTGGTCTGGTCTAGTATACTGCTGTTGGCCTTCGCCAGGACAGTCATTCTTGGTGTCGGGACCCGTGACCACACATTTTTGTCTGTGATTCTTGAACCAATTAGCTCCACGCTCATTTAACTAATGCCTTCTGGTAACAAACGGTGCAGATTTCAGTGACTGGAAACCTTTATTGCTTTCTGTGCAAAACGTCCGCTACGGCAAGGAGAAAATGATTCTGACCTGTAAGCCCAATAGCTGGAATATTTCTTGAATTGTCTCGGTTCCCGAAAATATTGTGGCATTGAACTTGCAGTCTTCGTACCCACTCCTGCTGTCACTATACCCGCCCAACGTTAAAGGCAGCTGAGATCAAATCCTTGGTTCTGTCCCTGAAACAGACGTACCAGCTTCGCTTTGAGGCGTATTTTAGACCGGCGTCGGGCGTCTGGACTGTATAGCGTCGACCAGTAGGATAACGAACCAGAAAGAAGCTTTCGTAATGTAATCAAGTAGCTATCTCGCGTTTATTTGGAAGGTTGGGGTAGAGCATGAAAACCTCGCTCACGATAGCCATTTCCTATCCGACATTCGAACCAGGTACCTCCTGAGTCAGATGCCAAACTGCTCGGTAGAATCAATGTCGTCCAGCTGTTAGCATCTGAAAGCACACTGCGACTTCCTTTCCGAACGAATCCGAATTTGCTTTGTTTTCCTCCAAACTCTTTGAAAACGTGAGGTGGTAGCGTAGCTGGTTGAGGCACTACAAGCCGGAAGGGTGCAGGTTTCATTCCCGATGAGTTCATTGGGATTGCTGCACAATGGCTCTGGTGTCGACTCAACCACTACCAGAGGGGAGTACCAGGAATCTTCCTGGGAGTAAAGTTCGGCCGGTGTGTAAGGCTGACATCCTCACCGCCATCTGTTGTTTGTTAGTTAGTTAGTTAGTTATTTAGAGAGGGTGGGTTTCCCCATTCACCGCGAACAGTTTGATCTATTGCGCTTCCCTCTATGATATTCTACCAGTCTCTTTACCCTACCGATAAATGGTGCGTACCATCAGTCCCGCCGAGCAAGCGAGTTCGGCCACTTGCTTAGCGGTGTCTATAATGCTTCCCCCATCTATCAGAGGCCTTAGAGACTATTGTTGGGTGGGAAACGTCCTGGAATTTGGCTCAGTGATCCCCTTTGGGGATATGAGGTTCTTTTACGTGCCGTAAAGTTACGACACGGGACACACAGCTTAAAGTCCCTCCCGGAGGACTTGTTCCCTGAATTTTTCCGCCCTTAAAAAGTCGACGACTTCCGCCGGGTATTTGAACCCGCGTACCACGAGTCATGAGGTGGGAACGTTACCTCTAGACTACGAAGGCCGCTACCGCCATCTGTAAGCTGATTGTCTAGAAAATGTGGGAGCCTCGACGTCTCACAACCCAATGGGCTTCCAAGACCTGTTACAGGGATAGCTTTACCTTTAACTTTTTTACCTGACATAAAGCACAGGTCTGAAAATACTGTGCAACGGCTATTTGAAAAGATTTCCGACGTGACGAATATTCATTAAAATAAAATGTAAAGAGGGTACTTGTGTATTATCAACACACATTATGTTAACAAAATTTAGAGACCATTTCTGTCACGAAAGTCAAAGAGCAGCATACATAGGACCGTAGGCCAAAAAAGAAAATATTTTAATGTGAAATAAATGAACATCTGTAAAGCAAAGATGTAATTAAGCACCAAGCCAAGAAGACGTATGGGGGAACTGAGGCATAGACCCAAGTACTTGTAACCTCGACACCAGATATAGGTGAGTGAGCAGTTCCACGTTCAGGGGAAAGAACTCTCGGTATCCACTGGATAGGAGGCTGAGTGGGGAGCCACGAATATAATTTTTAAAGAACGCAATTCGAAAATACAGTACTTTCACTTCATCGGACTCCACCTTTGGTTCCACACTTCGGGTTTTCAGGTTTGTTTATGTTGGACAGCAGCGAATAAGCTCATTAACCACAAGATCACTGCCAGCAGGAAGGGGGGGGGGATTCTCAAGAGGAAAGCAGTCACCACTGCGACGCCATAAGCATATTTCGAGAGATCTGTCCTGACCGATATACGCGTGGAGGCCTCCAAATAGAACACCGAGGTTTTCACCTAAGCTGTAGGTTTCAACTTCATTTCACTGCCCTCCGTCACAGGAATAAAACGTTAATCCCGCCATCTAGGATCTGAATTCCTACCTAGGTAGATAGAACTAAGAATGGAGAGAGACGTAAAAGGTAAAATGGTAAAGCTATCCCTGTAACAGGCCGTGAAGGCCCATAGGGTTGTGGGCCGCTGAGGGTCCCACATTATCTAGACAATCGGTTCACAGATGGCTGTGAGGTTGTCAGCCTTACGCGCCGGCCGCCCCTTACCCCTCAGGAAGATTCCTGGTACTCATTTCTGTTAGAGGCTGAGTCGACCCCAGGGCCGTAGTGCGGCTAGGATTAGGTCAATTAAAAAAATCCACCTCATCGGGACTCGAACCCGCGACCTCCCGGCTTGAAGCATAGTGCCTCAATCAACTACGTTACAGCGTGCCCCCGATGAGACACGTATAGTCTATAACAACACAGAAACTTCCCCGGCTAAATTATAATGTCAGAAGGAACAAAACATTTCATAGTGTTCCACTAAGATTCAACACATTATGCGTCTGAAAATAGTTACTGATATGAGTTCTGAGCCCCCCAGGGTGATGTATCATCAGATTAAGGTCTTCAGGTCTGAATATTGAGCAGGAATGTTACTCTAAAACTTCGACATCCTCTTGGAAGTCTCATTGGTGTCACGAACTAAAAGACCACAATGTGAAGATTGTTTACTGCGGTAAGAAGCTTGTCGTATGATTATTCGCTAGAGCTCAAAGTGCTATTGCGAAACATAATCTCTTCGCATAACGGAAGAACATAAATTTCAACACGGAAACAAATTTCTAAGTCAAATATTCAAAGCAGAGAGAAATATGCTAACTAGGCGGAGCAGGCAAAATGCGATAATGACGAAGGCCATTATTTATAGGTCTCCTCGTCTCTTAATTGGGATCTCGAGGGTAACAGTAACAGTGGTCGGCCGCGCGGTCTCAGGCATGAACCGTCTTCGCTGGCTCGAAAGCTAGGATCACGGGTTCGAATCCAACTCGAGGCATGGATGTCTGTGTGCAGGTAGCCTGTTTCTAAGGGCTGATCCCCGTCCAAGGAGTCCTACCGACTGCGTAAAACGTCAAGAAAATGAAAAAGAGGCCAAGGTCCAACAAAGGCCTGTAGAACCGCATATAATTACATAGATACATAGACAGATAGACAGATAGATAGAAAGAAAGACAGACACATAGGTAGATAGTTAGCTAGCTAGACAGACACATAGATAGACAGACATAGATAGATAGATAGACACATAGACAGATATACAGATAGGTACATAGATATACATATAGATAGATTAGATAGATATTTGTAGAGCCGCATATAATTACATAGACAGACAGGTATACAGACAGACAGACAGCTAGATAGAAAGACAGACACACAGATATATAGATAGCTGGACAGATAGACAGATAGATAGAAAGAAAGACAGACACAGAAATAGATAGATAGATATATAGATAGATAGATAGATAGACAGATACACAGACACACATAGATAGATAGACAGACATAGATAGATAGACACATAGATAGATAGATAGATAGATAGATAGATAGATAGATAGATAGATAGATAGATAGATAGATAGATAGATAGATAGATAGATACACAGACACACATAGATAGATAGACATAGATAGATAGACACATAGATAGATATACAGATAGATAGAGTAGATAGATATAACAATACGTAGGTACAAGTACGTTGCCAACGGCTAGGTATGTTGGTTAGGTGGGAAGGGACTGAAATTTGTTGACATATTGTTTTGCAGACACAACAGAAGTAAAAACTTCATGCTGCCTATCG
Organism: Cryptotermes secundus; assembly: GCF_002891405.2. Lineage (NCBI taxonomy): Eukaryota > Metazoa > Arthropoda > Insecta > Blattodea > Kalotermitidae > Cryptotermes > Cryptotermes secundus. The sequence continues at coordinate 354,075 of NW_019719372.1, read as the reverse complement.
AATAGACGTAGGTCTGGTTAGCAGCTATACACTCACACACTAACACACTGCACGCTTTGTCACGGAATGCGTACAGAAGCTGTTGGCATCTGCACTTAATTGCGGGCCGGAGACAAATCTGTAGTTCAACTATTTTTAAAGAGTTACGTCGAATCAGTAATTTCGCCAATGACTTTACGTACCATCGAAAGACATAATATTATTATGTAAGATTTGAGGCTTTCACGGCGGTGACTATGAAGAAAGCAGTCCTCTGGGATTTGGCACCGTGTATATGTGGTGTTAACCGACGTTTCGGAGGAATGTATCGCCTCCATCTTCAGGGTAGAAGTCTGCTTTTACCGGTTCTCACGGTCTCTTCGCTTGCTGATTTCTTATATTTTTTCCTTCTACCCTGAAGATGGAGGCGATACGTTCCTCCGAAACGTCGGTTAACACCACATATACACGGTGCCAAATCCCAGAAGTCTGCTTTCTTCACATAATATTATTAACTAACCAACTAATTACATGCTTGAAAACCGCTATTTGTTTAGCTACTGAAAGAATTCCCAGTATTTTATGGAACACGAAGATTCGTTGCCGTGTTCGCAAGAGCACGCCACTGATCCCTATCCTGAGCCACATCAATCCAGTCCATAGCACACCATCCTACCTTTCAAAAATCAATTTTAATATTATCCTCCAAACTATGACTAGGTATACTGGCTTTTCCGCAAAAATTCTATTTGCAATTTTATTCTCCCCGTGCGTGCTACAGGCCCAGCTCGTTTCACACACCCTGAACATTCTAATTATACTCAGCGAAGAGTACAAGGTATGGAGCTCCTCATTATGTACTTTTCTCCAATCCCCCGTCATTTCATCTCTCTTCGGTCCAAATATATTCCTCAGCATCCAGTTCTCAAACACCATCAATCTTTCCTTAATATCAGAGACCAAGTTTCAGAACCATACAAGGACACAGGTAAAATTATAGTTCTGTATATTCTAAGTTTCATGTTTTTTACAGCAGATGAGAAGACAAAAGATTCTGGACTGAATTACCCGCGTTCATTCTCCTCTTAATTTCCTCCTGAATGAAATTTCGACTCGTTACTGTTGTTCCCAAATATCTGAACTGTGCCACATTTACAGAGGATCCAGTAACTATCTTTATGTCATCATTTTGTGACACAATGTTACTAGAAATTAGCAAGTATGCGGCCCAGTGTGGCGACCGGTCTCGAGCCCTGGTGCTGCTGCTGCTGCAACACGAAGCACCGAAACTCCTCCCTGGAAGTAGCAGTGTCAAGGGCCCTCATTACTCTCCCCTCACAGCGCCAACAGGACTACCAGAACCTTGGATTCCTGGGTTCGAAACCCACCTCAGACAGACATGCATGTCTGCGTTATTTGCTTATTCTGGAACCATGCCGACAAGCATGCCCTTCCTAAGAAGTAACGCCGAATACCTATTCACTGAATGAGAAGATGAGTCTCTAAATTGTTAATTAACAATTATTACAAGACAAAAGGTAAGAAAAAGACAAAGCTATCCCTGTAACAGGCCGTGAAGGCCCACAGGGTTATGAGACGTCGAGGCTCCGGTATTTTCTAGACAATCGGCTCACGGTGGCGGTGAGGTTGTCAGCCTTACGCGCCGGCCGCCCTTTTCCCCCCAGGAATATTTCTGGTACTCATTTCTGTTAGGGGCTGAGTCGAGCCCAGGGCCGTGGTGCGACTGGAAGGATGAGGTAAATTGAAAAATCCAGTGCCCTCATCGGGAATCGAACCCCTGACCTTCCGGCTTGTAGCACAGTGCCTCAACCAACTACGCCACTGTGTGCCCCCTTAATAATTACGAGACGAAGGGATAAGATACTGTTCGTAAGAAAATATCCTGTTTAATAATAATGATAAATACACAGGTTTACAAAGTAACATTGCTGAACAAATATGCCCATGTAAGTAACATTACTGAACACACAAGCCCATGTAAGTAACATTACTGAACACACAAGCCCATGTAAGTAACATTACTGAACACACAAGCCCATGCAAGTAACACTGATGAACACACAGGCTTATGTATGTTCTTTTATTGCTAGTGGGGTGGGATTAAGTCCTTTGTACTGCGGCCACTTCTGGCCTATTGTACCAGCCCCAGATGATAGGTGAGGGTGAATGTGGAGCAATTGGTGGAATGAAGATTGGCAGGGGAAACCGAAGTACTTGAAGAAAACCTGCCCCAGCGCCACTTTGTCCACCACAAATCACACTTGACCAGACCCGGGATCGAACCCAGGCCGCCGCGTTAGGACGCCAGCGACTAACCGCTTGAGCTATGGCGCGGACCCAGGCTTATGTAAGTAACACTGCTGAACACAAAACATACCTAAACAGGAACCAGTTGTTTTGTGGCCGGTAGTGACAAAAAGCAGAAACATCTTCGTAATATCTTCCTTACCTGCAACAAGGACAGAGAAAAGAATTGACTATTGGCTTACTTGACCACGACGTTTCGATCACACTGGCCATATAATGACAAACGAAATGAGAGCTTTAAGAGTTCTGTCGTCTGGGATATAGCGCTTTGAGGCCAGGTGAAAATCAGCCGACGTTTCTGAGCAACGTAACGCCTCAATCATCAAGGTCCAAAAGCGAAGCGAAAGAACAAACCTGAAGAAGGCAGCAAACAGAGAGCAGCTTAATGTTTGATTCACGCTAGTTTCTTGTGTGGTTTTCCTTCGACCCTGCTTATTGAGACGGTAAGTTCCTCCGAAACGTCCGTTTATTTTCAGGGGACTACAAGACATATCTCAGAAGACAGAACACTTATTTTCACGACTACAAGAACCTCAAATCCAGTGATAAGGGAAGATGATTATGAACGGTTTCGTCGTGGCCTATTTTAGAGTGCAACTGCTGCAGTCCGTTTGACAGATCAGGGCTTACATTCGTCCCGGGAAATTCCGAGTGCCCCAAATTTGTAGAGGGCCAAAGAAACAATTCGAACACAGACCGGAAACTTAAAGCGAATCTGCTTGCTTCTCTCAGTGTCACTCTAGATGGAATGCGCACAGATGGAGTTGGGTTCGAGCCCTGGTTCATTCTATGGAAACACGGAATGTTGAAGCCCTCGCAGCTGGGAATGCAATGACGTCATTTCGGACGATCTCCCTTATCAGTATGCCGTGATGACGGAGGTAGAAACAGTCTGCGAATGGTTGCAATTTCATTCCGTCCCGCAAGGGCTCATCGCACAAGTAAGGTTTCATTTCACACATCAGAAACCACCTTGAGAAGCTGAGAGTCGCACAGCTAATCAATATATTGCCTGTCTTTCATGTACGCAGGGGCTTTACTACCGCGTACGAAGGAGCCAAGAAGGAACCCAAAGCCGGTCTGGATGTGGCAGTCAACATAAGAATTTGAGTCACTGTCGGGATTTGAATCAGTCGGTAGCCAGTTCCCATTATGTCTGAGATACTCAAGTTCACATGTATTTCTACATCATACTGTGTCATTTTTATGGAGTGACTATAGTTTGGACTGGTAACCGGATTTATTGAACACTTACAGATCATAACTACAAGCAACTACAGAGCTACGCTAATTCACATACACTGCAGTTCACTACGGCACGCGCTATATCTTCTCAGTCTGCTGTGTGTTCACCAGAAGTGGCCTGGTGACTGCTTCCAACAATCTCCTCTGCTTCCGTGCCCACGTTCTTACCGTCTGGCGACTGTCACAGATTTTCTTTACTGTCACACAGTTACGGGCTTGATGTGGGGCACTCTGACAAGAAGGTTGGTCTGTCGTTTACAATTGCTACTGGCCCTCGCCAGCGAAGACATTCACGGGTCCGGGTCCATCGGGACTCATGACCGTATTTTACTCTCTCAGATTCGAAACTCTCTTAACCTGGAGGACCACGTCCCCGTATATATATATATCCTCCAGGAACAGGAGGGGGCCTACTTATACCCCCAGGCACTGGGTTCCCCTTTCGTCGCCTCCTACGACTCGCAGGGCTATAACTATACGGCGCGGACCGCGTAGGAGACGCCGTTTCTCTGTCGCTGTTTCCAATCATTGTGTTTGTCTGTTGACGGAGTGCATTATTGTTGCATCCAATTGTTTTGCTTATCTCGCTGTCGTTGCCCAGCAATGCGTCTACATGCCATAGTATCATTAAATACGTAGTTCCGCTGAGTTAAACAATGGTATGCAACTGAGATGAATTATTTGCTTTAAATTCTGTCTGTTTATCGCTTCCCATTGTCTGCCTATGATACCTGCATTTACAGTCTCCAGTAGGCAATCTTAGGCAAGAAATGTCCTGTGTCTTCAAACAGAGCTCGAGCATGGTCATCCTGGTTCCTAACTTATGTTGAAAATAGGATTCAGGAACTTTACGATAATGACGTAGTGATTCATGTCAATATCTGATGACGCAAACTCTTAGATGTCTTCCTTTTCTTTATAACCTGCTTCGGCTGTCTGAAGCAATTACTTTCCCTTTTCTTTCAGTAAGTTATTTATCACGTCAAATAAACCACAAAGAAATGTACTTGTTATGTACTGTGTGACAGGAACGTTTATATCAAACTGAAAGCAATACAAACACAGAAACACGACATCTTCAAGCTTCTTTAACTTCTACTTCTTCTTCTGCGGGCGCCACAGTTTATGAAGAATGTTGTCGTCTTTTACGACTGCCCTCCATTGGTCCCGTGAATTTCGTCTTCGGTTTCTAACGTCCATTGTCTTCAGACCTTCCTCAACTGAATCCAGCAAATTTGCCTACTCGTGGAGTACCCTCTGGTTTATGTAAGGGTTCTGCTCCTGAATTCTATAAATTCGTTGCAACCATCTCAACCGCCCTACTTCGATCACTATTACCGTATCTGGTTCATTATATAATTTATAAAGTCCAAGGTTATATCTTGATCTTCAAATGCCATTTCTCCTAATTGGGCCATAAATGCTTCCGAATATCCTTCTTTCATAGATTCGGAACTTATCTTCATCTACCATTTTAAGGGGGCAGCTTGCACTTCCATACGTAGGTATAGGCCTTTTCTTTTTCTTTTTATTCTTACTGGGGTGAGACTGAGTTCACTTGGTACTGCGGCCACTGTTTGGCCAATTGTACCAGCCCCAGATGATAGTTGATGGTGATTGTGGAGCAATTGGTGGAATGAAGATTGGCAGGGGACATCGAAATACTTGGAGAAAACTTGCCCGAGCGCCACTTCCTCCACCACGAATCCCAAATGACCAAAAGCTGGCTCGAACCCGGGCCCCGCGGTGGGAAGCCAGCCACTAACCGCTGCAGTTATGTCGTGGTCCTTAGGTATAGGCCTTACAAACGTTTTACATAGATCATATTTTGTCTGCCTCTTTAAATATCGTGAAATTAACTGTTCTTTGGGCTATAACTAGCTTGATTTGTCCTTACAATTCTCTGTTTTTTGTTCTCCTTGGCACTACAGCCCCAGTGGGACTAGGCCTACCTCCATAAAATTCTCCGTTCACTTCAGTTTTTCTAGATCTTACATATTCGGTAGGATTCCTTGGGCGGGTGATCAGCTCGTCGCAAGGCCTCTACCTGTAGACAAACACAGAAAAACGCACACACACAAACTAAACTTCCATGCCCTGAGTAGGATTCGAACACACGATCCCGGTTTCCAAGCGAGCGAAGACAGTAAATGCCTTAGACCGCTCGGCTACCGTGACCGGCACAATTCTATGTTATATTTCAATAATTAAGTTATTGTCTTCTGTTAAGGCACATCCTCCATACATGTTCCGAAATCATTAGGTAAATTAAGATCACAGCATGCATTAACGGACGGCTGGGTTACATAAACACGTGAAATTGCGTACACCTTGAGCGTACAAATTGTCTAAACTCCTTTGATATTTTGATTAAGTCATTAGCCTTGAGGTTTATTTACTGCAAAAGTGGATCCGCTGTTACGCAGCGAAATGCGCCCCTCAGTGTTAGAAACAAGTTGCTTCTGCCTATCATCAGCAAGACGAAAACGTGAGCACCACCGGCGTTCTTTGATGACAAATACTGAAGACGCTTTAAGTTTGGAGACGATGAAACTCTTCCACGCCGAATTTCATTAGAATCTGGTGAAGTATTTATGGAATATACAGAAACATCCACTTTTACGCTTGCGAGAAACTTAGCTTCATATGGATCATATGGCTGAAAGGAGGAACTTCGGAACAAAATGTGATGGGAATCCCCCGCATTTAATTTCAACATTTGTCAACGGTTTACACAAGCGAGGAAAACTCTATTTATGGTCTTACATAAACTTGCAATTGCACAAGAACTATACATAATAGTCGCCCATAACGAACTTCAAGAAAATATGTCCAATACTCACACTACATCACACACAGCAGACAGACCCGGAAACAGCTTATGACTTTCACGCAAGACGTCCCTTTTATTTTGAAAACCCTGGCGGCTTCCCAAAAAGGGCTCAGCTCGCTTAAGCGTGTCACAACAATACCTGTTCATTGCTACGCAAAGACTCAGTAAACACATTTCAGCGTAGGCAGTGACGTCACACAACAGTGTGTAGCAACCACGTGACGTGTTTCCCGTAGGTCCGCGCCGAAGGTTTATAGGGAACAACAAAGGTCTTTGAGGGCAGGCGTAAGCTGGAGGAGTGACTAATAGAAGGAGTTGAGTTCCGAGGTTCCAGAGTGACTGAAAAAGAAATGTCAAGAAGACTTCATATGTAATTTGAAGCACTAGTTTCTGTGTTGAGATCCGTTGCCAGGAGGTGACTACTGGAAACAGAATTCTAGTGCGTGTGCAACGGTGAACTGTAAAGCGTGTAAAGCAGCGATAACGCTGTATTAAGTGTGATTAAGAGATCTTGTGACAGAAGTGCTAATAAATCAAACCATTGGATCTATAACCCGTTATTTTCGTCACATGTACCCCCCCTCACGCGACAACAAGTTCCATATTCTATGATTTTAATATCATCCTATTTAGATGATTTATTTATCAGAAAAACGTAACGAGACTTAAGTGGTTAACACTTCACAGCTGAATATTTAATTATTGAAATGCCTTCTGGATTGTGTTACGAATGAATGGATTTAATTCACGAATAAATCCTCTTTTATAAGTTCGGGAGGACCAACGTGTGGTGATCCCAAGATTCCTCGTACCCACGGAAACCTTTGTTGATACTTTGTTGACATGAGAATGAGTTCTGGCGAGCTCTTGCCTAGCAAAAGGACTTCTGCTTGTTCGTTACTATTCCGGCTTTCAGGCGATGTTTACCGAAACGGTGCGTAGCAAAGGATGGTTGGAGCATTTGATACATTCCCCATGTACAAACACTACAACACTGTGATAGATCCAACATTTTTAAATGTGTATAACCTGTCCAAAGATACATACCTATGAATTAGACGAAATCAACCAGAATTTTCAACGTTAATTCTGGGAATCAAGGTTCCCCAATCATCTTTTCGTATCTTTAAAAAGATGACTCGTTACGTCACTTTTCCTTTTCTGTTGCTCATAGTTTTATGCTTTTGTATAACGCCTTATTCCGATCTAAGCATGAGTACAGTTCTGTCTCCTTGAATTCCATAACGTTTTCTGATTCAATTAAACTTGAAGGTATTGAAGAAAATTTACACATTTATATTATAGTGCAGGCATGTCAAACTCAACTTGTGCAGAGGGCCACCTCAGCCCTATAAATAATAGTCCAGGGCCGCACTTCAAAATAGAAATATACATTAGATTTTGATACAAGGAAATTTAATTCTATTTATCATTTTCATTCTATTTATTATTTAGGAATAATTTCAATATAAAAACCAAAATTACATATCTTACAGTTTTAAAAGCAAGATAATGCCATTTTTGACAAGTATCAAACAACTTTTCAGTAGGTAAAAAGAGAGATTACACAAGAAATTATGTTAGAAATAGCAAAACATTGAATTTCCTGCAGCCTGTTAATTTATGTCCGCGTGAGACTTCTTGTCTTCTGATCTGTTGGAAAATTGTCTTTACAAAAAATATTTCTACTAAAATTTTAATATTGATATTAATATCAATTAGCTCTAAAAGTTGAGGGGCCGCATGTTTGACAAGGCTGTTATAGTGGATTTCTTATTGTCACATGATGACATGTTAAGTCTGACTGAACATTCCAACATTCCAGCCCATGTAGCGATTCCGTGGTGCTTTAGTTTCCAACAGTGTTTAAAAAAAAAGCCAGTTGCTCATCTGCTCTAGACAAAGCTGTTTCACGTGAACCCACTGGGTCAGAGACTTCTCAACTCCTGTGGATCGCTAACGCTCAAAGTTAGTCCATCTGCCAGACGCGTTTCTGCTGCCCAGAGTTTCTGCAGATGCAGAAAGCTGTAACATTTTTAACTGATATATATGGAATATGTTTATAGCATTTGGTATTGATATTTAATGTTTTAACGTTGAAAAAGTGAATTTACGAGGGTACAAATGGAATGAAACCGTTGGTAACAGAATTTGTAACTGGTCGTGAACCTCAAGGGGCCTGACACCAAGACGAACTGATTGGCGGTAAACCTCCAGTCGTAAAGTAACTCTGACTCTGACTCTGACTCTGTAATAAATGCAACCCGTGTGGAGGCGGCGTCGAATACCTCCACCGTGTCCATGAGAGACGTAGGAGGCGATGAAAAGCGAAGTCCCAAATCTGAAACAGTAAAATATGGTCGCAAGTCCAAGGGACTCGGACCCGAGAAAGACAGCGCTGGCAAGGGCTAGCAGCATATGCAAAAGACAGACCCGTCCTCTCGTCAGAGAGGACGCCCCACAAAAACAAGACCGTAACTATCAAACAGTAATAAATATCTGGTCAATTTCGTAGATGTTTATCGACGTTTCGGACAAATATTCTGTTGCCTTCATCTTCGAGGTGAACAAATTTGCCAAGCAAAAAAAGCTGAAATTTACTCTCGTTAGTACAAAGGCCCTGCCATAGCTCTGGCGGGTAGTCGCCGGCTTCCAATAGCGGCGGTCCGGGTTCGAGCACAGGTTAGGTCATGTGAGATTTATGGACAAAGTGGAATTCTGGCAGGTTTTCTTCGAGTACTTCGGTTTCCCCTACCAATTTTCATTCCGCCGACTGTTCCACAGCCCTCATCTATCATCTGGAGCTGGTACAGTAGGCCAATTAGTGGCCGACGTCCCAAGTGGACTCAGTTTCCCCAACACAAGAAACTAAAAAGAAAACCTCATTGGTACAACAAAGCTAGGAAACCATTACATACAGTATTTAGGGAACCAGCATTCACTTCCTGTCTTCACTAAATGCAACGTATGAATTAATCCCTAACCGCCGTGTTGCTTGATCGGAGATGCAGAAAAACGAACAACTGGTTTTATTGGGGGAGACATTTGACGTAATCCTATTAACAATACCTCCCTACACCCTGCCCGCAGAGACTAAATATTATTGCACTAAGCTGGCGCAATAGGGGGGTGCAGTACAAGCACGGGAAGGTTACGGTAACGCGGGAACTTTATGGCGATGTTCAGGACACGATGCGACGACATTACGCTGTTGTGTCATCAGAGAGTGGCGTCATCCTTACTAGAGTATATTTTTAGCAGATGATGGGAACCAATATGACACCGGAGATGTCGTTAAACATACAGGAATCTTTTTTTTTTCTAAATGCCGGTTACTTGAGGCAGAAAATGTTTCCATTAAATGATGCTGCTGGAAGTCCGTCGGAAGTTTACCCGATAAACCCAGGTCAGCAGCCGATATGATGGGGCCGTTCGCAGCTTCATAAACCGAAGACCTTGCAAGACTTCGACAGATTTTTATGCAGACTCTGTTTTTATGTAGGACAGCAATAGCAACATGCGGAGAAGGTTAGCTGTGACTTGGAAACAGAGATATCAGCTGTTTCTCTTTGTACACTTTTGTATGGCAAGACTTTCTCGCAAGGGCGAGACTATCACATTTTATGCAATGCACCGCATGCAGTCCTGTTCTTTTCGTTGGTTATTTAACAATGCTTTCAGTATCGAGACCAGACAGCGTCAGATAATACGATGGATAAATCATTTTGAAAGAATGTGGAAAGAAGAGGTCGTGACTTAATCTAGATACTATCCCAGAATTCACATCGAGGGACTGAGAAAAAACACGTAAAACCACAGTCATGAAAGTCGGTGTACCGACGGAGATTCGAAGCGGGCACCTCCAGAATATACATGCATAGCGTTACTTCTCGACCAACCAACCGGGTGACAAATCTGTTGAGGAACTGGCGGTAAAGCAAAGGGATCATCTTTTTTGTGACCATGGGGTTTCAAGTGGGATAGGATGCGCAGTCGTCATCTGCGCATACAAACTTCTGCGACATATATTTGACTATGGTAAGTAGACAGTCTGGAACCAAACTGAACCAATCAGAGGGTCCCCTTAAGCAATCATTCGAATTGCATTGTATTTTGTAATTAAGTTTATTATCTATTTCTTATGTACGTAGTTTTAGTTAAGAGTGCTGACATATTTTATTAATCTATTTTATTTTTATGGTTATTTTCCTTCAGTTATTTTATTATTTTGGCCGTATTATTATTTTCAGTATTCAACTTGTAAACACACACACACATTAAGATATTTATTTTTCAACTTACACGGGCACAACTTACACCGTCAGCCGCGGCAACTGTCCATTTCTCATGCGCTAATTACAAACCTCCAGTGTGCGCACTCTTGGTCACACGGCACGCATCCACACGGCAATCAAACTCATCCCAGACCCAGTGTAGCATGTCCGCTGTAATGACCTGCAGTGCACGCGTTAACCGATTAGGAATTTCGTGGATGGACGTGGGCAATGGCGGTACATAAACGCTGTCTTTAACGAACCTCAAAGAAAGAAATCGCACGGTGTAAGATCCGGCGAACGGGGTGGCCATGGGAGAAGGTTGTTGTCTCCATTTGCAGCAGCACGTCCGCTCCAGCGCTGTGGAAGAACACGATTAAGAAACACTCGTACATTCCTGTGAAAATTGGGGGGGGGGGAGCTCCGTCCAGCTGTAGAATGTAATCGTCATGATTGGTATTCAGTTGGGGTAACAACCAGCTTTCCAACATGTCCAAAAATGAGTCGCCAGTCACAGTTGCTTCAGCGAAGCACTTTCTCGCGGGACACCGCACAGAAACGTTGACTTTTGGAGAGTCACGCTGTGCATGAGGTTACTCTGTAGTCTGTTCCTCAGGTACGGACATCGTGTCTGTTCACCTTGCTACTGATGTGGAATGTGGCTTCATCAGAGAAGATCAGTCCTTCTACGAACCCATTTTCCTCCATTTTCAACTGCATCTCACGCTGGGATTGACTTATTTTGACCCTGAAGACGGAGGCCATTCATTCATTCATTCATTCATTACTAGAGGGGGTGGGTTTCCTCACGCACCGCGAATAGTTGTTGATCTATTGTACGTCCCCCTTTGATATTCTACCAGTCGCCATACCCTTCCGGTACTGGTGTTCTCTATCAGCCCCTTTCAGACAGCGAGTTCGGCCCCTCTACTGGCAGTGGTACCTGATACTTCCCCATCTACCGGAGGTAGGCCATTTATTCGTTAGTAGCATAGGGCTCTGCCTGAACTACGCGGCAATACAAGGCACAAGAGCGCACACTTGATAACCATCGTGAGGAACCATAAATCCAAAGAAAGAGCCGTTATTTAAGTTCTACGGGCACTGATTACTCTTAAATTAGAATCGGAGGCCCTTTTATGTTATGATGACGATTTGTGACGTAACTTCCTCTCTTAATTTGCCGATTCTTATTCCGTCCGGCCAGGTCTGTCGTGCAGAGGTAAGCCGACACGTCCCTTATCAGCTTTATGGGTCTCTCGCGTCCCAAGCAGGAAGCCAGTGCTCCCCATATTTCACCATTAAGAAGTTCTGAATTCAGTTTCGTGTTCAGTTTAAGTGCACGAAACTGTGATTATAACTCTACCAAACACTGTTCAGGACATTATTATTATGTTACTGTATCCAAGAGAGTCAGAACCAGGGCACTTTTTGTCTCCCGCTTCTCCCGTGATGTAACATCAGCTGACGTTGAACAGTCTTTGAGAGATCAATTGGAGCTTACTTCCCAACATGCACTAAGTTAATGTACCCAAGAGAGTCAGAACCAAGGTGCTTTTGTCTCCCGATTCCCCCCTGATGTTTCATCAGATGACGTTGAACAGTCTTCGAGAGAACAACTGGAGCTTGCACTAAGCTAAAAACAAAGTTTAATTCATATTCCTCCTTTCACATTGTTGTTTCCGAAGATGATATTCATCTAATTAACAATACTGATGTCTGGCCAATCGGTTTTCTAATCGCCCCTTATTACGGGCGATTAAATCCAGACCAGATTTACTCTGAGAAAAAGTCGGCCGTGTCTAGGCCCCCTTCCCCTTCGACAGGTGTTCCTACCCCTGTTCGTGCTAGCTGCTCTGTTAATCCTAAAGGAGCCTTGGTGGAGGGCATCGACACACTTGGATAATGCCTAACACTAGCTACAAGAACACGTGTGTTTCAGCCGGGTCACACGCGCAACCTGTAACATATTTTGATATTTAATATTAAAATGTCAGAGGCCTTCGGACCAAGCAGTTCGAACTTTACAGTAATGTCTGTTCTACAGAATACAATATCCTGTCTTTAATTGAGGCTTGGCTTAATGACTTATGTTTAGATTTTTCGCTCCGATCGGGTGTCTCCCAATAAGACACGTGGCGGTGGGTGCTTGCTACCCTCTCCTCCAAAATTCGCTAATTTAAATGCAGGTACAATTTAGAATCTTATGACGAATGTGTTTGGGTTGAAATTCCCACCCTGGAAGTCATTACGAAGTACTTTTGCTCTTTAGAACATAAACTGGATACCAAAAACTTTCGAGTCGTTATGGTGGGATACCTCAACACTCCTGGTTTCGACTGGAATCATGGTCTTGTTCCTGACTGTCATTATTGCTCTAGACTCAGAGGTGATGACATGTCTACTTAACCTGCAGCAGTGCATCGATGCTGTTGGCAGCAGCCATTTGATTGATTTGGTTTTCACAAACTTTAATGACTACGATATTACGTTTCCTGACTCAGGAATAAAAAAGCCTCATACTTGTCACCCTCCTATTGTTATTGGCATTAGTCTGCCTGTCAACCCTACCCAATATTGTGAGTATTCGTATCGCAAATATACATCTGGCGATTATAATTTATTATATAATATTCTCTCCAATTATGACTGGTCGTGTATGTATGACACCAGTTCTGTAGACGCTGCTGCCGCCAGACTCAGTGCGGCTGTCCAAGATGCTATGGAGCAAGTAATTCCCCTGGTTTCATCACCAAGTCTAAATTCCCACACTGGTTTTCCAGTTCTTTACGAAACTACATCAGGAAAAAGAACTACTTTTACAGGCGCTTTAAGAAGCATAAATCCACCAGTCTATACGATACTTTTTCTTCTATCGTAAAACTAGTTAAAGCTACAATAAAGGTCGACAGATTTAGATAGTTGGAGTCTATTAATGCGAAACTTAAGACACAACCCAAGCCATTTTGGAAATACGTGACGTCCTTTGGGAACAGAAAGATCCGCTTCTATTCAACTTATAGTTGACGGTATTTGTTTGGTAGACCCCTGTGAAGTTGCAAGCGCATTTGCTAATCACTTTCAGTCAATATACAATAGTCCCTCTCTAGGGGTCTTCCCCTCCCTTTCATCATCATCCTTGGGATCTCTATCTTTATCACCTATTTCCGATTCAGACATCTTTAAAGCCATTTCACGTCTGAAACCATCCAAATCTGTCGGTTTTGATAACATCCCTGGATTTTTCATTAAGGGTTGTTCTGATATACTATTACCTGTCTTGAATTGTATTTTCAATCTTAGTCTCTCTCAGCAGTGTTTTCCTGCATTATGGAAGCAAGCGGCAGTTGTTCCTATCTTTAAGAAAGGCAATAGTGCCTCAGTCAACAACTACAGACCTACTTCGATTCTTAACAATTTTTCGAAATTATTTGAATATGTTATCCATGACCATGTTTCGCACGACCTCAAGTTGAAATTAAATCCCTGCCAGCATGGTTTCACAAAATGTAAATCCACCACCACCAATCTAGTAACGTATCTTGATTTTATTACTCCCCTAGTTGGCTCTCAACGTCAAGTGGATGCCATTTACTTTGACCTAACTTCTGCTTTCGGCCTCGTTCCCCACGTCTTGCGTCTTCACAAACTGAGTGCCCTTGGATTTTCTGGTGGTTATGTAAACTGGATACGCAGTTACCTAACCAACAGACAGTCGCGGGTCCGTATTGGTGAAACAATACTTAGACTGATTTTTTTTATGCTAGTGGGGGGGGACTAACTCTCTTGTACTGCGGTCACTCCTGGCACCCCAGTCGACAGGTGAGGGTGATTGTGGAGCAATTGGTGGAATGAAGAATGGCAGGGGAAACCGAAGTACTCGGAGAAAACCTGCCTCAGCGCCACTTTGTCCACCACAAATCCTACTTGACCAGACCCGGGATCGAACCCGAGCCGCCGCGGTGGGAAGCCAGCGACTAACCGCTTGAGCTATGGCGCGGCCTTAGACTGATTTTAGTAAACTAGATAATGCACAGTGAAATTTGCAAGTCCGTACTACAATCGGTTCATTTGGTCCGATCCTCTTCGTAATTATGTTTCAATTTGCAATCGTATAAACTTCAGAACAAGTTATTCCAGACAAAACCATCTGAGTGTTTTACATTTTGTTAAGGCGTTCGAAATGGATTTCTGTTCTATTACAGGCACTGCTTGTCTCCGTGCACCCGATAACGAAATTATGGACACTGCCACTTTAAATGCTAGTAACGCTTGAACACTCTGTACTTCATCAAGGAGTGTTACAGCTGCAAACAGTATGTGAAAAATTCTAAAAGGAAGCAGTTAGAAGAAGATAATTGTAATAATTTACCCAAAGAACAAAGTTAAATGCCAAACGTCAGCGTGAATATAGAGGAACACATAACAACTTATCTGCTGAATACATGCATAATTACGGAAAATGCAAAGCTCAGAAAAAACACACCACAAGCATCTACGTCAACTGACCTCACACCAACTCCAAATATATACAGTTGGAATTGAGCCAATGAATATTTTCAAAAGAATTTGATTGGTAATCGATTTGCTTATGCCTGCGACATATGTGATGGATTATGGTATATGAATGATTTCAAACAATGTAGTGTATATATTGTAATGTTCGAATAAAGCTTCAATTATAATGTACAAAGTTCGTCTATTCCAATACAAATCTGAATTTAATAACGTTTTCCGCGTTATTCCTGGGAACCAAGGTTCCTCGATCATTTCTTTCTTTGCTCTCTCGGTAAGAGTTCAAAGCATAGCGAAAAAGAAAAATTTGAAATTTTAAAATTTAATACACGTATATCGGTAGCAGGAGTATGTAGTAGTAAAAATCTGGCACTGGAATGTACAGCTATTGGTATGCAATGTTAGTATGTTAACTTTACATTGATGACGTGCAGCAAGTAGGAGTCCAGTGTCATTCCCAAAGCGCCTTATTCAAACAGTGGGGAATGTGTTTAAACATTCCACTGAAATGAGGCGCACTGGATCAAACAACATAGACCTGCATGCTTTCATTTATGGAGAGATACTCTCCAATGCTACATTCACTTCAACACAGACACAATATATTGTAGCGTGTGGATCCATTGCTGGGAAAGGACCACGGTATAAACAAATGAACATGTTTCTATGGCAACGATTGAACTATAACAATGAGCAGCGTTTTCTATGCGATCCGTGCGGAGAACCCGAGGAAGACTGCTCTGACAAGGCCCATCAACATACACAAAATATAGGCCCGTATCCTCGTCAGAGAAGGGGCCCCACAATAACAACTGTAACTGTAGAACAGTAATAAATATTTGGTCATGAGCCCCAGATGGGCTTCGACACCAAGACTTGCTGACTGACCGTCAATCACAATGTGACACTGACTTTGAGTTGATGTCGATCTGTGTGGAGGCGGGGTCGAATACCTCCACCGTGACCATGCGAATCGTAGGAGGCGATGAAAACGGAAGTCTCAAGTCTGAGACAGTAAAATATGGTCGCGAAACCCAAGGGGCTCGGACCCGAGAATGTATGTGCTGGCAAGGGCCAGCAGCATATACAATGATAGACTCGTCCTCTCGTCAGATAGAGAGCCTCACAAAAAGAAGACCGTACTGACCGTCAGTCGCAATGTGACTTTGACTACAGAATTTTAGTCGGAAAACCTGAATGGAAGAGACTGCTTGACAGACCTAGGCATAGAAAGAACAATAATATTGTGACGTGTATACCAATTGCTATGTAAAGACCCGTTAAAGAAGTTCCCGCGGTAGACACTCCTCAGCAAGAGAGACGCTTTCTGCGTGGTCCGTGCAAAGTGGTTATAAAGAAGTGTTCAGCAGTATAGTAGAAGAGTAGTCGAGTAGAAAATATATTCGATTTCTGGATATGGCAGTTGAAGGCGATTGAGAAGGAATGGCGAGAAATGAATTAGACTGCTATAAGAAGACTTCATGTGTGATGCGAGGTGACAGTAAAACTTTATAAATCCGTTGCCAGGATAAGACTACTGAAGACCGAGAACCCTAGTGCGTGTGCAACGTTAAACTATAAAGTGAGTAGAGCAGCATTAGCTCTGTAAAACTTGTAGTTGCGAGCTGTGAATGTATAAGGTGCAATAAATCCAAAATCCCGTCTCTAGTCACTAATATTAAAATGGACTTTAAAGACACGGAATAGGTTCATCACGCATTAGTGACGAGCTCTTACAGTCACATTTAAGATCCATAGCCGGCCAAAAATTTCTAGACTAGCTGAGCTACTATCAGGTAGAGGAACTCTCTGATCCATGGGGTTAGGCAGTCTCTCAGGATCCGTTCCGTTCCTCTCACGGCAACATTAGCTCTGTAATCCCATCCCTGTTTCATTGTGCTACAGAGATTAGGCCTGCATTATGCACAGACCCTCTCTCGCCATATGTGACGTTCATCTGATGCAGATTCGAACCAAACGGTGCAGAGATAATCATGCTACAGTGCACTGCACATGTTATGTATTCGCCTTATCGATAAACGCTTTAAAACGAGGCTCTGTACTCCCGAATTGCATTTCATGCAACTAGGGTTTTGCATGAACGGAAATATAAGTTGCAAAAATTCACTTGTCTTCGCAATATGTGCGTCAGTCTGTCCATCCGCATGTAACAACTCGACAATCTGTCAGCGGAATGTTTTGTTAATATAGGACCACAGTAACAGACACTTCACATGAAGACAGACCTACGTGCATTTCCGTTTGCGCATCTCGAACTTAACTTGCTAATTTGCTGCAGAGAAAATGTTTCGAAAAATGTTGCAGAGAAAATTGAGATACGCCTTTTATTCCCAGCGTATTCTGCTCAAGATGATTGATCTTGAGGCAAAAATCAAAAGGAGAAGTAAGGTACTGTAACAAGTTGTTGCGACATTTCCTAACTTGTTTATGATGATCCCGGGTTTTGATAAAATGGATTATATTATCACAAGTTTATGGCTCCGTGACCAATAGAAACGGCTTTGGGATTGGATGATTGACTTTATTAACACATTCTTGCACAATCAATTGTAATAAAAATCAATTAAAATAACTCCTGGTCTGAATCACGAAAATCTGTTTTAACTTATCTTGTGATTATAGATGACGCAACACTTTCTATATTGTAGAATGTAAAACCGATGCTAGGCAACTACCGCTAAATAAGCAACTATACAACTGCCGTTAATAAGTAACGACTCCGCAAACAAGCATGTTTCATCGGCAACAATTGTACTGCAAAAAAGGAATGGTGTTTTCTACGCAGTCCGTGCCGAGATGATGTAAGAAACCCATCCTCTCGTGAGAGAGGATGTTACCGCAAGGGTTCAGTTGCAAAAGAGAAATCTCTGTTTGTGAGCCTAAATGGATTTGGCTCCAAGATGAATTATTTGGAGGTAAACCGCCAGTCGTAAAATAACCCTGACTCTGACTCTGTGTTATTTGGTGATTGAGTCAGTGAGTGAGTGAGTTAGAGAAACGCTGCGATTCAGTCCTTGTGAGCTGTTGCTGTTAGAAGCTCGTAGTTGAGGTACGAGGACAGTTCGGGAACCCAGAGGAGGGGGAACGCCCGCTGTTGGAAGCCGTTAGCAAGCATCGACAATGAAGACGTGACTGTGGACACCAATGAGTGTGTAACAGTCAACTGTAAAGTGTAGTCAAGCGTTGCGTATGAAAGGGTCGAATATATCCAGTCATTAAACAAAACCCCGTCTGTAGTCACACTCATCACGTGACAGTATACTGTAAATGGATGCAACACCATCATCATCATCATCATCTTCATCATCATCATCAGTAATCTGTCAAGACGACAGGTCCACAGTCTCTTCCAAAACAATTCCTCCACTTAATGCGATCTAGAGCTTTCTCCTTCAAATGACAGTATCCTCTTCTGTCTCCAAGGTTATCCAGCATCTTCTTACGTCTTCTTCCTCGTCTTCTGGTCACTTCTATCCGCCTCTCTATCTTTCCTTCGATAACTTCTTTTAGAAGGCAGTTTCTGCGTAAAACATGACCAATCCAATTAGCCTTCCGTTTTCTTATTTCGTGTAGGACAATCCTCTGCTCACTGACTCTAATCAACACTTATTCATTTCTCACATAATCGGTCCAACTGATCTTCTCCATCCTTCTCCAACACCACATTTCAAAACTTTCCAGACCATATAACGTCAGTTATCTTGTTGCAGGCCAGCTGCAAGCCTTACAGTTTCTGTACTAACTGACCACATCATGACGTCTCGTTACAACCGAAACACGCAGCTGAATAGCAAGAAATTGTAACAGGCGTAATTTATATACAGGGTGTTTCACTACTTTAGGGCATAACTGCAGGAGGTGATTTCCTAGGTCTTTTTGATCAAAAAAGTTCATATAAACATGTGTCCGATTTTGGACGGTTACGGAGTTATGACCGTTTTTTCATTCCCGTATACGCCCTCGTATGAACCGCGTCTCTATCATCTGACGTGTCGCTAGTTTTAGCCAGCTACAGACAGAGCGTCCTCGTTATCTCGACACTTGAGAGGTACCTAACGCGTGGTGGGTTGGTATGTACTCGCGCGGTTCACAACCGAGCCGCAGTCTGTGTTACGGCCGGCGGTGGCATTTTCGAAAATCAGCTTTAAGCACCAATAAATTCAAATTAAAGGTAATTTCACGAAGTTAACTTCACATTCATACTTTAAATGTATCATGTATTATGCTGGTTTATTATTTTGTTTCGTTTATTGTCAGTAATCGTTACCTTCTATTCTGAGTTTAAAACGGTCATAACTCCGTACCGTCCAAAATCGGACACATGTTTATATGAACTTTTTTGATCACAAAGAACTAGGAAATCACCTCCTGCAGTTATGTCCTAAAGTCGTGAAACAACCTGTATACACTGGAAAGTCTGTTTAACAAATAATTCCCTGCAATGTCTGTGAACGGGCACTGTTATGCTGGTTGAAAATTGTATAAATTATAATTCTTTCGTCAGCATATTACCTTCCACTTTGATGAGACATCACAGAGGGTTCGTTCCATTTGCGCCTAAGTCAGAATAGAGACCACTTTACAAGATACTGAACAGTACGCATGCGCCACACTGCAGTACAACTTCAAACACGGACAATCTATCTCACGTACTCGGTTCCACAAAAGAAGTCTCATGGGGCCAAAGCGCACTGCTGAAGGAAAGGGGGACGGAAGTACATGTAAGATAACACTTACTTACTTACTTACTTACTTACTTACTCACTCATGGAGCTCAGCCCTTCTGGAGGAACCGCCAATTCTGCAGCTACCCAAGAATTTCCCAGCATTTTATGGAACCCGAAAGTTCATTACCGTGTTCACAAGAGCCCTCCACTGGTCCTTATCCTGAGCCAGATAAATCCAATCCATACCATCCCATAAAATCTCTCCTAGATCCATTTTAATATTGTTCAACCACCTACGCCTTGGTCTTTCCAGTGGTCTCTTTCCTTCTGGCTTTCTCACCAATATCCTATATGCATTCCTCGTCTCCCTCATTCGTGCTACATGCCCTGCCCATCTCATCCTCCTTGACTTGATCAATCAAATTATACTTGGAGAAGAGTACAAGTTATGAAGCTCCTCATTATGCAGTTTTCTCCAACCTCATGTCACTTCATCTCTCTTGCAAGATAACACTATTTAATTTAAACCAGACGTGAATTTTAATCCGCGAATCTTCATGAAGTCTAGAGATTGGAAAACAATAATCCTACACATTACTGAGTAATTTAAGCCATAATTTGTTCATAAAATGCAAAATCTTCAAGAAGTGTTCATGTATGAAAATTGAAAATATATTACATTTTCACATGATGCAATTACTTTAGTTGGGTTTGGTTTGGTAATCATGTTTACTGGACACCTACATTCAGTGTCACTGCTTTACACACGAAGTTTTCTCAATCTTCATTAGCCGTTGCTTGGTATCGGCTTCTAAGAAGGTACGTTCCCCTTGCTCTGGGTTACCGAAATGTCCCTAGTCTCAGCTACCAGCTTCCCACTTCTCACAGCCGTGGACCACTAGCCCTTGTTATATAGCCTCGGCATGGACCGCACAGAAAACTTCTCAATTATGTCGTGTTCTCTTGTTGCCGGAAGAACAAGGGGCCCACAGAAATGTTGCCTATGTAGGAATGCTGTACTATCGCCTGTTTATACAGCTGTTACTTGGCAATGGTACTACACGTCACAGTATCAAGACGTGTGATCTTCTGAGAACTCCTACGCTCGCCCGAAATCTCTGGTGTGGCAGAAGTCCACAGGAAGAAGAACAAACTTTTCTCCGTCTGAGGATCTCTCAAAGCTCTTTATGAAGCGTACCATCTTCTGGGATACAGTTAGGCATAAATTCAAGGACGTTTCACAGAAACGTCCGGCCTTCTAAAAAATTAAACGAAGTTGAATTCTCTTTACCTGCTCTATTAATCGTTTAATAAAATAAATAGTAAAAATGTATTTTTCTTCTAAAAAATTGGTGCACGTGGTAGCGTAGTTGTTTGAGGCACTATGCGTACAGGTCGGAAGGTCGCAGGTTCGATTCCCGATGGGGTCATTGAAATTATTCAATTTACCTAATCCTTCCAGCCGCACTATGGCCCTGGTGTCGACTCACGCCTCTAACGTAAACGAGTACCAGGAATATTCTTGGGGATAAAGGGCGGCCGGCTGACAATCTTACCGTCATCTGTGAGCCGAATATCTAGAAATGTGGGAGCCTCGACCTTTCAAAACCCTATGGGCCTATAAGGCCTGTTACAAAACAGCTTTTACCTTTTTTATATACCTTCGAAAACATCACGTCTTGATAGCAGGATACTGGTCTTCTTATCCGAATTTCCAAAACTTTCAGGGTATTAAGGTTAGGTATTTTGGATGAAGTTTGCTTTTAAATATTTCCCCGTACAATTTCAACTGGCTGTATTGTAGCACGGCCATAAATCTTATCATAAGTTATGTCGTGGTGGTTTCTACGTACCACACCATAATCGCTATTTTTGGTTTGCTGTATTTTTTAGTGCGTTGTTTGTTTCAAATGTCTGGGATCTCGCCAGGACTTTAAGAGGACAAGAGTGTTACACCGTCAAGAACTGTAACAAAACAATGCTGTAGGCTTATTGCCTATGTTCGGGGAACATTTAAGAAGCCGGTCTGCCAAAAGCAGAAATAGCATGCATTGATATAGGAAAATGTGATCTAGTATTTTATCAGGTTCTACTGGACAGATATAAACAAATGCAAGGGCAAAGCCATGTGACTGTCACTTGCATTCAGTATTTGCTAACACTTGCCTAAAACAACCCTGAGGATATGTAATACATGGACTAGGTTACCTTAAGTTAAATGTAAAGGTATCACTTGGCAAAATTAAGCATGAAGACATTATGTCACGTGTAGGGTGATACACGCTATGAAAATGACGGGTCCTAGTTTGGATGACTGGATTTATCAGCACTTTGGTTACGCTGTCTCTCTTAATTACAATTAGTTCAGCGCTGTCGCTGTTCTACACTTTATAAGTCACTGTTATATAAACACACACACACACACACGCACACACACTAGTCCTCTCCGGGTAACGCAATTAAAACAGGAAATAGCGCTTCAAATCACTCCACATATCACTGTACCACAGCACACAAAGAGTCTTCAAATCACACGTTAAAACTTCACAGGCTGACCTCTTGTACTCTTCTGTACACCTCCAGCTTGCTACTTGCTTGCTTGCTCGCGTGCTTCTGCCGCTAACTCGTAACTGCCTTGAACGAGTTCTGTCACTTACTTACATAGCCGCGGAACGGACATAAACCCACAGTAATCACATATCACGTGATCGTTATCCAGCCAGTCTATTGGTTGGTCCGTCATATCTACAGAAAACACATGTCGCGCGATCACTATCCACTGTTGTAACGTCACCGCGGACACGGAAAACACACCTTCCTCTATTGTTGCGTGACCTAGCAGCGGACTCTTAACCAAGAATCTGTCTTCACTGAAACTTGTTTACGAACACGTTGCCTAGCAATGGGTGTATATGTAACATGTAAAAGGGAGAGGAGGTATAGTTCCACCATTCTTGACCACGGCACTAGATGGATGTAACTGGTAGCTTCACGTATCTCCCGCTTTACGCTTGGGGAAAGAGCCCCCAATAACCATCGGAGAGGAAGCTTGGTGGGCCCCAGGGTCGGTACAGACATTATGCAGAAGAGACAAATCTCTTTCTCTGTTGGAAATCGAACCCAAAATTCCTTGGTTGTCCAATCCATAGCCTATTCACGATATCGGCTGAGCTAATCCGCCTCCCAGGCTAGGTAACCTTAGGGAAGGAATGTCCCGTGTATTGAACGAGATCTTCGGTAGGACGATTTTGGCTCTCGTCTTCTGTTAGAAAGGGAACCCAGTAACGTTCTGATGATGACGTAACGACCCATGTCACTGTCTGATGATGAAGCATCCTCAATGATGTTTCGGACACAACATACTTATTTTTGAAGTTGTGTGGTAGCGGTAATGAACAGACTACAAACAGTTAAGAACACAATGTAAAGTTAGTCGCAACATAATCTAAAAGGTAAATTTGTTCCTGTGCTTAACTAATTAAGCACTGCGCCATGAAGGAGTATGTGGGAGTGGCTGTGTAGATCCACGTATTCTTGACCTCGACACTAGTTATAGGTGAGTGGTCAGCTCCACACCCCGGCTGCTTTACACCCGATATCCATTGAATATGAAGCTGGGTTGGCCCCAGGGCCGTCCTGGACGACTTTCAAAAGAGAAAATTTTGTTCTTACCGGAACTCGATCTCCGATCAGTTGGACGTGCAGCCAGTAACCGGTCGCTATACCGACTGAGCTATCCCAGCTAATGTAACGTACGTAAACATATTTTGATTGAACTCAATGTTGCAGGTTTCGAGTGTACTTATGATTATGTACTATTACGAACAAGTCGACTTCATGCAAAAGCAATTTCAGAAAATATTTCGTAATTGTTTAAGTCGAATTTCGTAGCTCAGATATTGGTCTCTTTGGTTGTGAGATCTTGCGAACCTGCAGGTGGATACCCCGGTTTCTAAGCAATGTGCTGCCCCAAATCTTCACGATTGGAATGGCATGAAGCTACGGACAGGTTGTATAGGTTATATGTGCCCCCGAAACGTCGGCACTGCCCATGTTTTCAGATCTGGCCTTTGTCAGCAGAAAGCGCAGAGGACTTAGTCGTGTTTACTAACTCAGAGAAGGTCTATAGAGTATGTATTGTCTATAGCTACGGCTTACAATGCATCACTCAGCCTCCCTCTATGCAGCTGCAACCACTTTCCCGCTAGTTTCTGTCATTCGTTTCCTACGAGATTGTACAGTGTCGCAGATCAGAACACCACAATTTGAACACAATCGTGAAAACTTAAAAAATGTTAAAAGCTGGGCACCATTTGAAGGGAACGGGCATTTCAATGTTGGTATTACTGTTACCAGGAGAGTTTCAGTTGAAAAGGATTTCCTTGTCATGGTTGCTATACCCCAAAGTTATCACCCCTCGCTTCTCCAGCACTAAGGCAGTGATGACCGTTGAAAGGTGAAGGGACTATAAAGTAGAAAGAAACGCACAACGTTGGGCGGTTGGCCAAGGTTACTGTACGTCGATCCCGTGAAATATTCACGTTTTTTTTTCTTCTTTTAACTTAAATTTCGTGGAATGTTCAGTTAAACTATTGTTGGAGGACAGACCTAGGCTTTCAACATTTAGCTACCAATTAACTTGAATCGAAACTCAAAAGTAAATACAGTAAGCATATCTTCGTATGTGAATAACTTCGGAGACGATAATGCTGCAAACCATTAACGAGCCTGTGAAGTATTCTGAAATCTATCAACATGGAAGAAAACACAGATTCTGATTTGCAGTATGCTTCAGAAAATCGAACAAGTTACGTTATATGCATGTCATTTTCGCTTCCATCTTTCTCTGCCTCCAGATTGAGAGAGATATTCCAAAACTCCAGACTTCTAAATTGTGGTCTTATGTAGTACTTTGATAGTGTAAAAGTATTAGACGAAAGAACAAACGCCATGGAACTGTTTTCTGGAGTTCTTAACGGTAGTTGTTTTAAGGCAAGTGCACATGAAACGCAAGCGGTGCAGCGACAGATCATGAACCGAAGGACCAGAGTCCGGTACCTGGGAAGGGCAAGATTTTTCACTTCTTCACCGCGTCCAGACACGCTTTGGGGAACCCGCCTCCTACAATGGGTACAGTGGGCTCTTCCCAGGGGCAAAATAGCCAGAGGATAAAGCTGACTACTCATCTCCATCTAGTGACGAGGTCACGAATGGTAGAGTTTACCTCCACCTCCCCATATGACACATGTAGCCGTAATTTTCGTTAACTAGATTAAAAGAGGTACTGATCACAGTGGTCGCGGGGTCTAAGGCATGAACTGTCTTCGCTCGCTCGAGGTATGGATGTCTGTCTGCATGTATTCCTGTGTTTGTGCTCTTCTGTGTACAGGTAGCGGCCTTGCGACGGGCTGATCCCCTGTCCAAGGGCTCATACCGACTGTGTAAAAGGTCAAGAAACTGAAAAGCGGCGAAGGTCCAACAAAAGGGTTGTAGAGCCATTGATAGATAGATAGACAGACAAATAGACAGACAGACAGGCAGATAGATAGATAGATAGATAGATAGATAGATAGATAGATAGATAGATAGATAGATAGATAGATAGATATAGATAGACGCTGGCGCTTTTAGTTTTGTGTTTTACTTAATAGTTTGTCATTAGTTATGCCACTATTATCATATAACGTGCAAATACTGCTTGAAATGAACTCTGATGCACCTCTTCAGACCCTGTGACGTGACGGAATACTGGAGCCACAGTAGATATTCACTGCTGGGCAACGGTTCGGAACACACTTTCCCGCACAACAAATACTCAAGCAACAATGAAGGGATTGTTAGGAAACAGTGTTTTCTCTTGGGTCCACCTAGAGGCTATATAACAAGGATCCCAGGCGTACTGAGTGTTCGTTGAGACTCAACAGTCCAAGATAATTGAGAAGAGACGGCAACGAGATACGTACAGTTTGCTGTTGCGGCACGGAGATGGGTAGAAATTCCTGAGTTGGCGTTGGAAGATGACTAAAGAATAACTCAGAGTTCAGTTAAGTGAAAGTCAGCCCGTGAAGATAAGACTTGTCTTGTGCTTTGAATGTTCGGCTGTGAAAAGAAGACTTTGTGTGTGCTGTAGTTAGAGTGAGACTGTTATAAATCCGTTGCCAGGATATGACTAGTGAAGATTGAGAGGGTTTAGCGTGTCCTAGTGATTTGCAAAGAGTGTAGATTAGCGATACCGCTGTAATTAATTGTAGTTCTGTGTGGTGTAAGTGGTCAATAAACCCAACATCCAATGGTTTCTGAAAATGAGAGTTCATGAACTTGGCCACTGACCCAGACCTTTCCAGAGCAGACAAGAACAGCGTATCTTCGGATTCTGCTCCGGAATGTTTTACACGCTGACACGAGCGAGGCTAGGCAACGTCTCGGCCAAGAAAACATCACATGGCCTGGTTTTCACGTCATTAAATGTGAACGGAGTTCGTAAACTACAAATACCAAACACTTAGGAAATGTAGCATTTTAGGATTTATCATCAAGAATTTATCCACACGTAGCAGTCAAGCTTGATTACAACCTCAAAGACACATGAAACTGAGTCCAATCGAATAGCATCTCACTCTAATCAAGACTATTTACAAGCTAATCGAATCGACTCTGACTCACAGTTTCCTGAAATGATGATCGAATCGAGTCCAGTCGAGTCGAATCCATTGATTCACCATGGCTCCTGGCACCCTAACCATACACCAATAATCGCCTACATTTATCGAACTTTTCGTAATAGTTTGTTGGCTGCTTGGATATGAAAGATATAAACACTGAAGTTATTGAAATNTATTTTTTCTTCTACCCTGAAGATGGAGGCGATACGTTCCTCCGAAACGTCGGTTAACACCACATATACACGGTGCCAAATCCCAGAAGACTGCTTTCTTCATAGTCACCGCCGTGAAAGCCTCAAATCTTACATAAAATATCTTTTGTTGGAATCTAAAGATTCGATACCACTATCAGGAATATTACGCAATGAGCAACAGAGTTCAACCCACATAATTAAAACCAATTACCTTAACAACCACCTCCACCCTACATGTCTGTCTAGAGTGACCGAACAGGCCTGGACTTCTCCATGAAAATTCTGAGCTTCCCTGTTTACCATTTTCTAGCTATTGTCTTCCAGAGCCAGAGAGAAGGAAAACAAACGCCAGTCTGATGGCTTATCTTATGTTGCTGTCAACAGCTGAAGCTATGGTAGGATAAATGATAAATTCGAAAGAATCTGGAAGAGGGAAGTCTTGGCCTGATCGAGGTTTATCCCGCAATTTATCTGAAGGAATTGAGGAAAACTACGAAAAATCTCATTTATGATCTCCGGTGTTCCGGCCGAGATTCGAGCTGGCACCTTCCGAATAGAAATGTAGAGTGTTATCACATACGCCAGCCTGACAGGTACAAACAGTCGCGAAAAAATGTACGGATGTTGTTATTTTACATGTTAATATTTTGAAATGAACAATCATATATTCTCTGAATAATAGAAACTTCCAGGAACTTACTACTTTTAATTTCATCCCAAAATAGTGTCATGTGTTAGAAGAACTATAGACGGGGTTTAGATTGGATATTGGATTTATTGACCTCTAACGGATCGTAACTACACGTTGCTATAACAGTATGACTGAAGTACACACTCCAAATATCACTGTAACTACAGCACACACAAAGTCTTCTCTGTCTTCACAAGTCGTTTCCTTGTAATGGATTTTAACAATGTCCTTCGATTACGTTCTTACCGTCTAGCATATATTCCACAAGTAAAATAAACTCAAAGTGAAAGTCAAATTCAAAGTTACTTTACGACTGGCGGGTTACCGCCAATCAGTTCGTCTTGGCGTCAGGCCCCTTGAGACCCATGTTCAGAGATTCTTTCAACTGAACTCTCGCGGTCATGTAGCATTCTCTGATGAGAATATGGGGTTTATCTTCGAATATTCTTGGCCTATAGTCAATATACATTTCGCACATATAGTATGACGCTGAAAAGTCTTCCTTTTGCACTGCACACAAGTCCTCTGTCAGCAGAAGCTTTACAGAGCAGATCATGTCTATCTTACGTATCTTATGCTATAACGGTAGCTTAGTCACATGAACGATCGTTAAGTTTGACCATCGCTAAGTTTAAGCCTCATATTTTCTGTGCCTGGCTTCATCTTGTCCTATACAGCGAACATGTTCATTCTCGTGGTTTTGTATGACTTTTGCTTGTCTCCTGCATAATTTTATTGTATCATCGTATGCATATGTAAGATTGAAAAACTGTGCGCAAATCGCAGACCAGTGTGCACCTTGGAACATTTCCAATGTTGAGCAGAACTTTGATTTTCATGCGCTGCAGTTTTAAAGGGTAGGTTTCTGCCGCCAAGCAACGGCTAATGAAGAGTGGGAAGGCATTATGTGTGCTGTAGTTACGCTGAACTTTAGAATGTGTAACTCAGCGAGACAGTCGTAGTTATTTGTAGTCAGGGGTGTGAGTGTTCAGTAAATCCGATTACAAATCCAAACTCCGTCTATAGCCATTCCAGCACGTGACAATAGTAACATTTGTAGATATGCACCAAATTACATGGTGTCCCGTTTCAGCAGACAACATATTATTTTACTACCGTATTCACATGAGCCCGCCACTTGTCTTTAACTTGAGCCAGACGAATTTAGTTCATAATGTCACGTCCTATTTTCGGACATCTGCATTAATACTGCCTTTTAATCCAAAGTGGACACGCGGTAGCGTATGCTACGAGCCGGAAGGTCGCGGGCTCTATTTCCGATGAGGTCATTGAATTCTTTTAAGTTACATATTTCTTCCAGCCGCACTATGTCCCTGACCTCGACTCAGCCTCTAACAAAAATAAGTACCATAAATCTTTCTGGGGGGAAAAGTCTGATAACTTTACCGCCATCTGTGAATCGATTGTCTACAAAATGTAGGAGCCTCGACGTCTCACAACCATGGGCCTTCGCTGCCTGTTACAGGGATAGCTTTACCTTTATTTTAACCTTTCCTCCAAATTTAGGTTCCCAAACAGTGTGTTCCTTTTGGAATTTCGGACTAAACTGTTGTATTTGTTTGGGCCTATTAAGTTAGTTTCAAAGAGTTACACGGTCCTGTGTAATATCTTGTAGCAGGTTACAGTGTTTCACGGTGGCGGGCAAGTGGACTCGCCCGGCCGCTCGCTATATTAGCTGTCAGCTGTTGACGTCTCGAATATATTCGGAACCATATTACGTATCTAGAGGCAGTCCTTTTGGTCCGAAACGGATGGAAGAACGGCCCCCATGCCGTTTTGAATTGGGGCCCACATACCTTGGCGTTATGTCCTCAGTACTGAATCCATTTCCTACCAGTTCCAAGCAAGACAGTCCTGTCAATTTAAACAGCAAAACTCCTAACCAATCACTGCAGAATTATGACATAAAACAGAGGACAGACAAACAAGGTCTGCCAGTAGAGGGTGCGCATTTACTTTCATGTACGCAGCTTTGCCAACGCGGTATTTTGATGTATTACACATTGTTTATGGACAGACGTCACGTAGCAGGTTAGTGTAGCGGTAATGCTCTACACTTACATTCGAGATGTGCTCTGTTCCAATCCAGACTGAAGCATTTACGGTTTTCGTCAGTTCTTCCAGCCAAGTTCCGGGACAATACCTGAATTAGGACGCCACCTCTTCCTTCAAAATCCTCCCAACTTGTGTCGCCTCATCATCCCGACGCTACATATAGCGTCACCTACTGATAGCGTGGCAAAACAACCCCCACGCTCATAAAAGAATCTTTGTTGGCAGAGGGCGTCGCATGAGTGCGTGCTGAACTGTACTATAGCCATACGTTTCGCAGAAATATACCTACTCCATCTTCATGGTCAAATATTTCCTGTATTGCTTTCTTCTTGTTTGTTGCCGGTTTTGGTTTATTATTTGACCTGAAGATAGAAGCAATTCCGATCACGGTGGCCGCGCGGTCTAAGGCATGAACTGTCTTCGCTCTATCGAATGTTGGGATCGTGGTTTCGAATCCAACTCAAGGCACAAATGTCTGTGTGTGTGCGTTTATTCTGCGTTTGTGTTGTCCTGTATAAAGGCAAGAGGCCTTGCGACGGGCCAAGGAGCCCTACCGTCTGTGTAAAAATGATTACGAAACTGAAGGAGGAGGCCAGGGCCCAACAAAGGGCTGTAGAGCCATTGATGAATGAAAGAATGGAGATAGAAGCAGAACGTTTCTCCGAAACGCTCGTGATTTTCTCCAGGATTACTCGGAGTCATATTACAGAAGACTCAACTCTTCGTTGTAACCGCTACGTCAGTTCCCACATAACCCGTCCCTAAGAGATACCACTTCTTGCAGCCACTGCCACTGTCAGATACGGAACTTGTTGTGTCCTTGTTTCTTCTGTCAGTTACATTTATTTGCGTCATCTTTTTGTTACTGTCTCTGAGCGGAGCTGGAGAAACGACACAAACAGCCATTGGTACAATTGCCCTCATTTTAAACTAAAGTTTGCATAACTGGAGAATGAAATCCTAGACAGCAATATGGCGGAACTATTACGAGAGGGGGTTGGGTAGTAAATGACGTGTGTCGCAGGGAATTATGGTCACCTCCCACGTGATATTAGTGACGTATCACAGCCTTAGTTTACGTCATACAACCACGCAGCTAGTCTAACAAGGGAAAGAGCAGCTGGTAAAGTTTAAACGTATACATTTGCTGCAGTGATTTATGGGAGATGTTAAAAAGGGTAACGTTAATATGATCTAATAGTTCTTGACGAAGGTACATTAGTACAAATATTACGTTTCTGGACCTTATTCATCGTCCTGTGTTCATCTAAAACACCATCATGTTTATTTTTTCAAAATACAACGTTTTGGAGACTGGATTCTGTCTCCGTCTTCAGGTAATACCTACTCAGTTGAGACTAATCGATAGAATTATTCGCCGGAATGAGTAGTTTTTACTTGAAGTTGAAGAGAGAATCCAGTCTCCGAAAAGTTGTATTTTGAAAAACCAAACATGATGGTGTTTTAGATAAAAACATGAAGATGGATAAGGTCCAGAAACATATTATTGGTATTAAGGGTATTATTGGTGACCACTAAATTACGTCGAAATCATTTCTACGTAAATTACGCCTAAATTCTGTGTTTCTTATTTTAAACTCAGTGTGACGCGAAACTGCAAGAAGGGAAGTAGGGATTGTGTTCACATGAACAAACCGAATTTTCACATAGCTCATAGCAATTAAATTAATTTCACTGTCATTCACATGATACAAGTACATAAAGACATATGTGGGACGATAATTAATTCATATGTTCGACTCAGTCTCTAACAGAAATGAGTACCAGGAATATCCTTGGGGGCAAATACAAAACACGGCATACCTTCTTCCTCAGACAAGATGGGGTCTAAATTAAAAAAAAAAAATCTTTACTGATCGGTCGATGGATCTAATTACTGAAGTTCTATGATCTTCAACTTCTGTTCAGCGCGTCTAATTGAGATGCAAGTTTGAGTTTTGAGAAAATGCGGCCTCTCCTCTTTAAACCGCGGGAAAGAACTAATAAATCTGCAACAGACTCTGCCCTTTGCTTGCGTTTGCCGGCCTCCTAACATCTCACTGGAATCCACGCGTGTACTCCCGGTTGCAGAGCTGCCAATACTACTCCAACTTTAAGACACTATTTTCCTTATATTGAGCGGAATTGGGATTGGACGATCCGGATTCGATCCCCGGCAGTGAAAATTCCTGCTTCACACCACAGCGTTCAGAGAGACTCTGGGACCCAAAGAGCCTCTTATAATATGGGTACACTCTGCAAAGCGGAAGGGTCGTGAAGCTGACAACTCACCTCCAACTAGTGCCGAGGTCAAGAAATGTGCAGCTATAACTCCACTCCCCCATACGTCTTCATGGCATAGTGCGAAACTAATTAAATACTAACACAATATCTGACGGTACCGTTTCCTTTTTATTGGAAAATAATCATATAATATCACCATATTGAGTTTGTGCGCAACCAGACTCGCTGGATATTTCCTGCTCTTGTAAACTGCGACCAGTGCCAGTAGGGTCAACTAGGGCAGAATTTATGAATAGGCTTATATGTATGAATGATGTCACCTGTGGGCACAGCTAAGCATCTTACTTATTAATCATTAAATAATTGCTTAATTAATCTGAGTACCAGGAATATTCCCGAGGGTGAAGGCGGCCGGCGCGAAAGTCTGACAACCTCACCGCCATTTGTGAACGGACTGTTTTGAAAATGTGGGAGTCTCGACGTCTCACATTCGTATGGGCCTCCACAGCCTGTTACAGGAATATGTTTACCTTTTTTCCCCCCCTTGGCACTACAGCCCCAGTGGGCCTAGGCCTACCTCCATAAACTTCTCCGTTCATTTCGGTTTTTCTAGATCTTACACATTTGGTAGGACTCCTTGGGCGGGTGATCAGCTCGTCGCAAGGCCTCTACCTGTACACAAACACAGAAAACGCACACACACAAACTAAACATCCATGCCCTGAGTGGGATTCCNCTCGGCTACCGTGACCGGCAGTGTATAAGAATAATATATAAGAATTCAGTTCGTACCTCACAGGAAACATCCGAACCCACGATCCCGGTTTCCAAGCGAGCGAAGACAGTACATGCCTTAGACCGCTCGGCTACCGTGACCGGCATGTTTACCTTTACCTTATTTATTTATCTGTAGTTTAATTAATTCCGGCGTAACTCAGAGTGTGTGCCGCCAAATGACCACAAAGAACACAGAAGGAAGCAGCTATGGCCCGATTTAAAGTAGTATCTCGAAATTTACATTTAGGAACTGAGGAAAACAGCGATAATCTTCCATTAGGATAGTCGGTGTCCCTGCAGAGATTCGAACTGATTTCCACCCGTAAATAAATCAGGAGCTTTACTACCTAAGTAAACTTCTTGGATACAATTCGCTATTAGTACGTTGGTTTTCAGAATCTTACAGCGGTACGTATGAAACGTTTATGTTCTGGAACGTAACATCGTCTAGTCCGGTAATGTCAGCCGAGGTTTCATAAGAAATATATCGCCTCGAATTTTTAGGTTGAATAATAAGACAATCAATAATGGAGCACTTTGCGTGGCGTCTGCTTCTTTCTGGTTTCTTGTGTTCTCGCTCTTCGACCCTGAGGCTGGACATGGTATGTTCCTCAAAAAAGTCGGTTGGCTTTTACCTGACTACACGGCATAACTTTGTTCTCATTAGTCATCCACCCGGAAGCAGTATCAGCTGATGATCTGTCAGACACGGAAGAGCACTCCAGTGCCTTGGAATTGGAAGGAGCAACATCCGATGCGCGTTCTAGAAGGACACTTCATACGAGTGAGTTTACTGCAGCATAAGCATGTCGTAGCTGTGGGTTGTGAACCACATATTGAGAATCTAGAGCACAGTCAATAT
This sequence comes from Cryptotermes secundus, assembly GCF_002891405.2. Classification (NCBI taxonomy): domain Eukaryota; kingdom Metazoa; phylum Arthropoda; class Insecta; order Blattodea; family Kalotermitidae; genus Cryptotermes; species Cryptotermes secundus. The sequence continues at coordinate 320,707 of NW_019719372.1, read as the reverse complement.
TATTAGTTTAGTAATATGAAGAAATTTATGGGAAAGGAAGTTGTGTGGTTATCATGGGAAATATTTAAGTTGTTTCGCGACCAGACAAGTCAAGTAAACAAGAATATTTCCAGCCGTCTTTGAACTGGAGCAAATAATGTAAAGGTAAAACTGTCCCTGTAAAAGGCCCTGGAGGCCCATAGGGTGGTGAGACGTCGAGGCTCTCACATCTTCTAGACAATCGGCTTGCAGATGGCGGTAAGTTTGTTAGCCTTACGCGCCAGCCGTCCTTTACCCCAGGAAGATTCCTGGTACTCATTTCTGTTAGAGGCTGAGTCGACCCCAGGGCCATAGTGCGGCTGGAAAGGTTAGGTTAATTGAAATAATCCGAGGTCCTCATCTGAAATCGAACTCGCGACTTTCCGGCTCGTAGCATAGTGCCTCAACCACCTACCCTACAAGGTACCACCGCAAATAATGTATAGCTGAGATAAGGTTCCCTTGGGGGGGTAGAGAAATTGGAGGTACTTTGTTACGCAACGTCACGGAAATGTCCTTATTCAAGCATTTATAAAGCTACCGAAAATGAGGAGGAGGGGGCTATATCTTCAGACATTCAATAAGGGCAGTCATGCCTCACTCAGCTTCAGCATTAGTCTTTAGTTCGAATCTCTTCGACGTCTTGGCAGACATTTTCACTTATCTACAACCGACAGATTGTTCTGTGAGCTATGAGCTGCTTTAACTTACTACAATTCTGCATTCTATATACAGGGTGTATATGTTTTGTATGATTCTCACAGTGTATACTGTCACATGTAGTATGTGTGACTGTAGGTGGGGTTTTGATCGGTAAATAGATTTAGTGACCTCAGTCCTTAGAGGCAAATACTGTGACAGTACCTTCATATAGATAACGATCGCTTATTCCCACATTTTGTTAAAATTAATCTCAATTGATTACCGTACCTTTAGACACTATATAGTGTGTGCCAGTGAAGCGGTCGAAAAATAAGCGGCTTAAGCTCACGGGAGCAACGCCTGAAAATGTTCACTGCACAGGCATTTCTTCAGTAGTTCCTCACGCGGGATGCGGTTTCAAACACATACGTATTTACAATATTTATATACCCAATCAGTATTCCGTTGCAAACTGCCCACTGTCTAAAGTAAACTTTGATGTAAAACACATACTGAAAAATTGGTGGTTCGTTGTCATTTCTCTGTGATTAATTTAATTTACTTACTTACTTACTCATGGAGCTGAGCCTTTCTGGAGGAGCCGCCAATTCTGCAGCTACTCAAGAATTTCCCAGCATTTTATGGAACACGAAGGTTCATTAACGTGTTCACAAGAGCCCTCCACTGGTCCTTATCCTGAGCCAGATCTATCCAATCCATCCCATCCCATCCTATCTCTCTAAGATCCATTCTAATATTGTCCACCCACCTACGCCTTGGTCTTCCTTGTGGTCTCTTTCCTTCTGGCTTTCTCACCAATATCATATACGCATTCCTCGTCTCCCCCATTCGTGCTACATGACCTGCACACCTCATCCTCCTCATTCTAATTATACTTGGAGAAGAGTACAAGTTATGAAGCTCCTCTTTGTGCAGTTTTCTCGAGCCTCCTGTCACTTCATCCCTCTGGGAGCCAAATATTCTCAACACCCTCTTCTCAAACACCCTGAGTCTATGTTCCTCCCTTAATGTCAGAGACCAAGTTTCACACCCATACAGAACCACAGGCAAAATGTGATTAATTTAATTACGTTATTTAATTTGAGATTAGTGGCGATGGTTGGAGCCGAACCCGAGAGCAAGTCAAGCATGTAATGGCGCGAATCACCTGACAACGGCAATAGGATTAGCATTCGAAACTTCGTGTTTATCAAATAATCTGTACTTTAGACGAACATAACAATCGCCTTGTTCTGGTTTCGTACGTAAGAAACGATTTTCTACAATAATACATTTGGCCGTGTTCAGTACAGCTATAAACAAAGTACATTCTAAACTAACTTCATGGAGAAGGGTCCTTGAAATGTTGATAGTCGTTCAGATAGGCAAGAAATTTTCGTCTTTTATGGAACCTGAAGGTACACTAACATGTCCATAAGGGCGAGCACACAGTCCTTATCCTGGACCAAACAAAATATGTTGGCGTGGTTCGGCGAGGACCCGGGTTCGGATTAATTTCACCACAGCGTGACGACCCACACACAGACGAGTTTGGCTCACTGGAACCCGATCCGAGTCCAACTCGCGATCCAGACTCGTGCGTGTATGGGCTCCCTAAGGCTGACAACTTCACCTCCGTGTGTGAGCCTATGGGACTCCACGGCCTGTTCCAGAGATAATTTTATCATATCCTACCAAAACATCTCTTCATGATCTCCTTTATCTTCCAGTCTAAGCTTAGGTCTTTCAAGCGTTTCCTCTCATCGCATTTCCTAAGTGCTGAAAATGCCGCCTCGCTCGTCCTAGAATGGCAGAGTGACTGTTCCTCCAATCAGAATTCTCTGCCCGCCACTTCGCTTTCACAGTTTAATTACTGTCTCTCTTGTTTTCTCTGAAATCCCTGCTCTTTACATGCAAGCAGAATTTCTCTGAGCACTATGCTGCCGATCCACAGAGCAGGCAGCTTTTACAGATGCGGAAAGTTTTCCTTCTCGCTAGATTTGCGGGTTTTAGTTCCTTCGTGGGTCTATTCCGGCTTCAGATAAGGAGAGTAACTCCGAACATATCGAATACGCAAAGGGGAGCAGCCGACTCCTACCTACTGACCACTTATATGATCTTCTACAGAAGTTGTAGTCGTTAAACATCAAAAGAAGAGACAAGTGCCTGCAAACTGTGTTAGAAGCTCGTGTCTCGCTATACAACACGGAACAAAATAGGAATATATAGAAAGCAAATAGATCATTCGATGTTATGACAAAGTTGAAATACTTTGAAATTGATACTCACTAAACTAACTTCATGGAGTTGAGCCCTTCTTGAGAAGCCGCCAGTTGTCCAGCTACTCAAGAACTTCTCAGCATTTTATGAGGCCCGAAGGTGCATTATAAGAGCCATCCACTGGTCCCAATCCTGAGCCAGATCGAGCCAGTCCACACCACCCCATCCTATCTCTCTAAGATCTATTTTAACATTGTCCACCCATCTACGTCTTGGTCTTCCTAGTGGTCTCTTTCCTTCTGGTTTTCCCATCGATATCCTATATTCATTCCCCTTCTCCCCCATTCATGCTACACGCACTGCCCACCTCATCCTCCTTGACTTGATCATTCTAATAATACTCGGAGAAGAGTACAAGTTATGAAGCTCCTCATTATGCAGTTTTCTCCAACCTCCTGTCACTTCATCCCTCTTCGGCCCAAATATTCTCCTCAGCACCCTGTTCTCAAACACCCTCAGTCTTGAAATACTAACAAACCGAAATATTTAAGAGATAAAATTACGACAATTCTTGTTACTCTTGTGTGTACTACTGGAGAATACTGAAATACATATTCAAAATTATAAATTTATCTGGTGTTTTTATGGGTTTCAAACTCGATCCTGAGAGCCGAAATAACGCAGTCTGTACAGCCACCGCCTACTGGCTGGGTGGCCGATGGCTCGGAGTTCAGTCCCCAGTAGTGACAAGAAACTTTTCTTCTCTCCACGTCAAGACCTGTTCTGCGGCTCACGCAGCCTTCTATCCAATGGGTACCTGGGGTTAAGCGGCCGGGGTGTGAAGCTGACCCACCCACCATCAACCAGTGCCGCGATCAAAAATACGTAGATGTACACATCCAACACCCCATATGTCTTCAAGGCGTAGTGCTTAATTAGTTAAGCACGGGCAAACTTTACTTTCTTTTACCTTTGAAGCTCGGACCCTCACCTTTAGGCAGTGAGATCCAGTGGCGCTCCGCTTAGAAAATATTTTATTGTGCCCACATTCTGAAATTTGTGAGCATAAAGAAAAACTTCCTAAATCAATACTTTTAGGATTTTATTAATGATCGTTAAAGATTTCCAAATGCACGAAATTCAGCAATCCATCTATAGCATTTAAAGAATTACAGTCAATTCAGTTTTAACATATAACATTCCCAGAATGACCCGTCTAAACTAACAAACGAGCTGCGCCACGGCAAGGGGCGTGGGGGCGCACCTCCACTGTCCTAAAATGAACGCAGGGCGATATCACAGCTCAAGCTGTTAGTGACAGGCTTCCCACTTTGGCTGCCTGGGTTCAATCACAGGTCAGGTCATGTGTCAATTTTGCTGGACTTTGTCGTATTGGGTCAGTTATTTTTTCGGACCACTTCGGTTTCCTCTGCCAATTCTCATCCTAAACACAGAGGCTGTATATTCTCATTACTGATAGTGTCGTTAAATACATAACATGAGAAGACAGAAACATACAGAGTGATTCTAAATTACTGTCGGGGTTTCCATGGCATCTAATATTCAAAGTGAAAATAAAAAATAAAACTGCTTATGGAATATGAAAGTGTAACTCAAAAAGTTTATTAGATTTATAATCAATACTACAGAATGCTAAACAACTTCGACATGCGTTCCTTTCGAGAAAAGTAAGATGTTCAAGCGTCCTGGGTTCGATCAAGTGCTCGGTCTTCCGCTCCTTTTCAGTGCAGAGCATTACCAGTCTCTTGAAACTGCTTTAACCAAAGTCGGATAACATTATCTGAAAGAGGATCTTTTCCATATTGAGTTCTCTAACGACATTGCATTTTGATAACGGACTTTGTTTCGGAAAACCAAGGTTTTTCTCTTGAACAGTTGCCATTGTGAGGTATGACGTCATATTTTCTCCCAGACATCAATGCGGCGAGTACAGCGTTGTCAAATAAACCTTTCTGAGTTACACTTCGATCCCCTGTAAGCAGCTATATTTTGTTCTTTATGGTTTGAAAATCATACGCCACGGAAACCCCGTCAATATTTTAGAATCACCCTGTAGATTTGTGCAGCCTACGTTACCAGCTGCTGTTCAGTCAGCACCGAGCAAGTAATTCGAGTGTTAGTCTTATCACATTGGAGATAAAGGATCCATTCAGTCTAGAACATGCATCCATTTTCGAAGACGTTTATCATCTGTATCATAGCCCACAGCTCGCCATTTCAGAGGCTCTACTCCGATTCGGCTCCCCCGCAAATTATTTTAGTTTACGGAACTTCGAGAATCAACTTCACACGACTGTTCCGTCAGAAGGTCCATTACGTGAAGATTTAATATCGGTACTTCTCTGGTTACCCGAGATATGCAGTCACTGTACCAACAGCGACTCACTTGCACCTCAATTATGTGTTCCGTAGTCGTCTAAGAAGTATCTCCCATTGTCGGTCATTGATTAATTTATTTAAACTAACGGATTTTGATTTTTAGCACATTTAACTTTTATCACATTATAACACATTACTTATTATTGTTAAAACGTAAAACGAGATCAATTTTGATAATTCAATAACGACATATGTACTCGTAAATCACCTTACGATGGTCTTTACAGATCAAATCATGTAGTGGGCTGAAATTAAATTAACACACCATAATGCTAAGCATTATATTATATGGAAGCAGAGTCGTGGCCTATTTTAAAGTAATATCCTAACTTAGGTCGCACCATAGCTCAAGCGGTTAGTCGCTGGCTTCCCACCGCGGCGGCCCGGGTTCGATCCCGGGTTTGATCAAGTGGGATTTATGCTGGACAAAGTGGCGCTGGGGCAGGTTTTCTCCGAGTACTTCGGGTTCCCCTGCCAATCTTCATTCCACCAATTGCTCCACAATCACCCTCACCTATCATCTGGGGCTGGTACAATAGGCCAGAAGTGGCAGCAGTACAAGGGACTTAGACCCACCCTACTAGCAATAAAAAAAATCCTAACTTTATATTTCTATGAATCTCTTGCAAATTTAAGCTGCACAAGTGAAGTCTAGATGAAGGGTATGGATACATTCCCGTTCGGGTCACTTCCTACGAGACAACACGAACAAAGGAAATGGGTCAGCTCTGATCTGCTCCACATTTTTCTTCCGTTCCTGTAATGTGTCTCACTCTAGTGGCAGAAGGAACATTTTGTTTGTAGCGTATCTCCTTACGGGCTTCAACTGTTTGCTCCTTCAAGTAGAGTGTGTATTTATTGTCACTGCGTGCGGTTCGAAATCCAATGAGGGCGTACGAGATACGGTAGTTGGCTGAGGCACTGAGTTACAAGCTGGAAGGTCGCAGATTTGATTCCTGATGAGGTCACTGGAATTTTCAATTGACCAAATCATTCCAGCTGCATTATGACCCTGGGTTCGACCCATTCTCTAACAGAAATAAGTACCAGGAATATTCCTGGGGGTAAAGGGTGGCCGGCGCGTAAGGCTGACCTCACCGCCATCTATAAGCCAATTGTCTAGAAAATGTGTGAGCCTCAACATCTCACACCATGTGGGTCTCCAAGACCTATTACAAGGATAGTTCTTTTTGTTACCTTACCTGCCAGAGGTTCGATAACCAGTGCGAGGCATTTTCGCTGCTTCGATATACTGTGAATTTCAAGTAAGTTACAACGCAGAAGGGCGCATTCTTCCGAGACCACAGACAGGAGAGTTGTTATTATTTTTATAAGTATTTGGATCGTGTCGTTACTAGTTCACGTTGTACAGCATCGAATCTTACGATGAAAGAGGAAAATTAATTGAAATGATTTTGTAAGAAATGGTCGTGGCATGAGGTAATACATTTATCTTGAAGGTCGAAGGAAATCTTAAAAAAAAAAATCCGTAAGCCACAATAGTTGGCGTCCAGGCCGAGAATCTAACCGAGCACCTCCCAAATATATTATTATTTATTATTATTATTATTATTAGAGGGGGTGGGTTTCCCCATGCGCTTAGACCAGTTATTGGTCCATTGTGCGTCCCCTTTTAATTTCTACTGTCGCCATACCCTACCCGTACTGGTGCGTGCTATCAGCCCCGTTCAGCCAACGAGGTCGGCCGTCGGTACCTGATATTTCCCCCATCTACCAGAGGGAAATTGTTGTCTCCTAGAGACATGAGGATCTTTTACATGCCGTAAATCTACGACACGGGACCCACGGCTTAAAGTCCCTCCCGGGGGACTTGTTCCCTGAATTTTTCCGCCCTTAAAAATTCCACGACCGGGTTTGAACCCGCGTACCTTGAGTCATGAGGTGGGAACGTTAGTCATTTGTGTTCTGCGTAATCCACAGGCCCACATTTTGAATTTCCTGGAGTCTGTAACAAAACACCCTTCTCTGTACGTCACACCTTGAGTTGGCAACCTTGTTATCTGTCCTGAACGAAATTTCCCGCATGGCGATTTTGGTTCCCACAGTATGCTAAAAATGGCAACTAGTAACTTCCTAATGATGACGTAACTACTTACCTGACTATAACTTAACCTCAAAGATACGAGTATTTTGGACACATCGAGTACAACTCACAGAAGCAAACGGTGAACTGCAGGTGATTAACGCGTTGCGAATTAGAGGAAGTCATGTAACGCAGACAACATTCTGTCTTGTACTCAGGAGGTTCCCGGTTCGAATCGCAGCCGAGACACCTACTACATTGACAGAGATTCTTCGAGGTATTCCTCATGCCTTCAGGGAATTGCGGGGAGAGTAAATTTAATTTCGTTACGAGAGCTCCTTTCGACATCATTTACAGTTTATTTTTCGTGTATTCAATGGTACATGATCTGAGTTAGTAATAACGTTGTTTAAAACAAATGCACACGCAATGGTCAATATACGTACCATATGTTTAACATAGTAGAACTATGCATTATGCCCACATGGTGCACTTGTTTGTTCCGTATGGGTCTCGCAATAAACAGCGACCGTTTCCCCAAACATTAACCGACTGGTCTTTCTAGCGGAGACGAAACGTGTTTCCTATAAGGTACGGGCTGAAATTGTATATATTATTTTGAAGAAATTCAGTCTGTAACTCCGACTCTGACTCAGAAGGCATATCCCGTGTGGAGGCGGGGTCGAATACCTCCACTGCAGCTCTGCGAGTCGTAGGAGGCGATGAAAAGGGTAACCAGTGTCTGGAGGCATAACTGCACCACCCTGTTCCTGGGGGATATAAATACGGTGACCTGGTCCTCCAGGTTGGGAGAGTCTCGAATCTGAGACAATAAAGTATGGTCATGAGTCCCGCAGGACTCGGACTTGAGAATGACCGTGCTGGCGAGGACCAGCAGCAATTCTAATCATCAGACCCATCCTCTAGTCAAAGGGGATATTACATAAGGACTATAAACAAGTGTTAAGTTGAAAAAAATACTGGTAGTGGGTCTCAAGGGACTTGTCACAAAGACGAACTGATTGGCACTAAACCACCCACAGGCGCTGAACAGGTGTGCCACTGTTTACATGTGCGTTTCGATCGTTTATCGTGCAAGCCCTGATTTGTAACGAATCTAACAGAGGGTGCTGCCCTCCCCAACAACAGCAATCCTGTAGAGTGACGAGAAGATAAATAAATGCATACAAGGACAAAGAAGAGAAGGCGGAAATTCCGGATAGTGCAAACATCTTTCCCCTTGCATTATCATAATACAATATTTCTGTAGAGACTAGCCATTGAATGTCGAACTAAATAACATGTACATATACAAACCGTCCTCTCGTCAGAGAGGAAGCACCACAAAAAACAAGACCCTAACTATTAAACAGTAATAAATATCTGGTCATGGGTCCCAGATGGGGCTCGACACCAAGACTTACTGACTGAGTGACAGTCAGTCGCAATGTGACTTTGACAAACACCACACGAACATCACAAAGCCCTGATGTCGCACCACTTCCGATGTTAGATTCGCAGGACTCTAGAACTTCTGTTACGAGCATGCGGTTTCCATACCAGTGTCGCCGGGTTCGAATGCTGGCTGCAGAGTTGGGGCTCGTTTAGCATTATCACTTGGGCATAGCGGCCGGCAAATTCCGCGGTGATTAAAGACAGCTGTGCCACTGCTTTATTAAACCAGTCAACCTATTTGTTCGTCCGTCCGTCCACACAGACATTCACTCCTATGTCAGTTCACTTTATGTTAGTCTTCCTAAAAGCACTGCGACCCAGAAACATTCTCTGTTGGCTTATGCATTATTTTGGGGGTAAAAAGCGTACTGCATATCTGGAGCCCTAAACAAAGGTCACTATAGTGACACGATTCTGAGTAAGATGCATTAAGGTCATGCCATAGCTCAGGAGGTTAGTCGTCGGCTTCCCACAGCGGCGGTCCGGTTTCGAGCCCGGGTCAGGACGCGTGGAATTTGTGGTGGACAAAGTAGCGCTGGGACAGGTTCTCTCTTCGAGTAATTCAGTTTCTCTTGTCAATTCGCATTCCAACGACTGCTCCACATTCATCATCTTCATCATCATCCGGGTTTGGTACAATGGGCCAAAGAGTGCCCGACGTACCAAGTGGACCAAGTCTCTCACCCCATGAGAATAATAAAAAAATAAGATGCATTTATGTTGCTTTCAACGAGGAATGTGCCACGTTGCAAACGTTTCCAGAACAAATACAGAATGAATTAACAGTATATCATGCCTCATATTGCATTGATTTCTGCAAAACTCTGTGACGTAATGAGGCTGTAACAGGAATATATTACATAGGCCTACGGGATCAGGTAAAATTCACGTCTCCTTCGTTGACTCTCTTCAGTAATATAAAATATTACTGACATGACAGTTTTATTCTGTCTGCTTACCAAATAAACAATTTAAAGAATTAATACTTTGCCCTATATTGGATTACACAAACAGTAATGGCGGATATTGGCGTCTACGGAAAACTAATTTAAGAACCTGAGGCATATTTCTGGTACACTGTGATGGATTACTGGAAACGTTTTCCCTTCTAAATCAGACAAGAAACGCGCAAACACAAATACGCGAGCGCCCATCTTACTCAGGCCCTTAGAGCGACAACATACACTGTGAGGCACGTATGCATGTCAGTAACACACCGTAAGTATGACGAAACTGTTTGTTCCAGGCATATCTTTGTAAATAAAGCACTTTGTTTTTATTTTTATACATTTTATATTCGTGTTTTATTTACTAAAAAGGAACCGGGAAAGCGCAGTCAATATAGCGACTGGCTACAGGCCGGACGACAGAGGGGTCGGAGTTCGAGTCTCAGTAGGATCAAGAATTTTCTCTTCTCCACTTCGCCCAGATCGGTTCCGGGACCCATTCAGCTTCCTATCCAATAGGTACCGCGGGTTCTCTTCTCGGGGGTAAAGGGGACGGTGCGTGAAGCTGACCACTCACCTCCAACTAGTGTCGAGGCCAAAAAAATGTGGATCTATACATCCACTCCCCCCATACGCCTTCATGGCATAGTGCTTAATTAGTTTAGCATAGAGACAACTTTACCTTAACTTTATTTAAATTTTTAATAAGATTAATCTACGAATTCGCACCTTGTTCTAAAAGTATGTGTTGCTGTTACACTTGAACGTGCTTAACCCCTTCAACCCAGAATGTAATTATGTATTCAGTTCTTCATTCGGTTAGATTCATCAAAGCAGACATATCAATGAAGACGGAATATTTCAATACATTGATCGCACAAAATATCACAGTACAGTATTCACAAGTAAATGTACAACAAACGACACCAACATGCATGTATGTAGATGTGAAGTGAAATGGATAAAGGGGAAACAGTAACATTTATTTTACATTCATTTGGGGCGCATGTGGTGGAGACGCCCATTAACCCGCTGTATACAGTGCCAGGGAACAGTGACACTTTCACACGGACTCCAAGTTAGCAGGAACGGAATATACGAAAACATGACAGGATTCTGAGCTACCCTTCTATAACGTTCATAATGTCTCAGGCTAGCAACACTGAAAAATATGTTCCAGGAAGACAAATCGCAGCGTTACAGCAAATTAACTACTGGCATTTCTGTCTATGATACGATTTCTTCAACTTCCGTAAGCACTAATTCAGGAACTGTCTATTTATCTATGGTGTTACAGTCCTTTTGTTGGACCCTGGCCGCTTTTCAGTTTCTTAATCCTATACACAGTTGGTAGGACTCCTCGGACGAGTGATCAGCCCGTCACAAGGCCACTACCTATACACAGAAAAACACAAACACAGAAAAAACGCACACAGACACCCAAGCCTTGAGTGAGATTCGGGACCACAATCCCAGCGCTCAAGTGAGCAAAGACAGTTCTTGCCTTACACCGCGCGACTGCTGTGATAGGCGATACAGGAAGTGAGTTCATATAATTGTTTGGGGGAGCCTTTTCCGGAGATAGAGTTCATACATTTATTGTATTTTTAAAATAAACCGATAGATTTTCTTTTGCATCAAAAGCCCATATCTACACAATGTTTGACGTCTTTATAATCACTAGGATGTGGCTCACCCGTATGTTCGAGCACACCGACATTCAAATCCTGCTGTTGAAACTGTTCAAAGGCATCCCATCCCGTTCCCCAGGTCTATAAGACACAACACCAACGCCCTCACCTGATGTTCAGCATCAGGCCAGCTTGCTGTGCAACCCTGTGGCTCCTCGTCGTTCTCCATGTTGACTACGTCATTTCCTTATCAGCGACGTTCACGCTACCTAGCTAAACGACCACTGCCGGAAACCCCCGAGTGGGTTTCGATCGGAATGTGCGGCTTCAGACGCCCCACCCGCTGAGCTACAGGAAGCCCCAAATGCAGTATGAGACCTTCTGGAATTCTGCGAGACAGAACACAACGTTATATCGCGTTATCGCATTCCATCAAGTCTAAAATTTTATTCAAATTTCATTCCAACTTCTCTTTCTCTTTGAAAATGGGGCTTGCTTGCAAGTAGATATTACAGAGATTTAATTCCTGATGTTGTATTTTTGTAACTTACAGATAAGTAACCTGTACAACGAAGCATCTAATACTTCAAGTTACTTCTAGAACGAAGCATCTAACACTTTAAGTAACCTCTACAACGAAGCATCTAACACTTAAAATAACCTGTAGAGTGAAGTAACTCACACCTTAAGTAACCAATACAAAGAAGCATCTAGAACTTCAAGTAACCTGTATAGAGAAGCATCTCACACCTTAAGTAGCCTTTACAGAGAAGTATTTGACACCTTAAGTAACCTCTACAACGAAGCATCTAACACTTTAAGTAACCTGTACAGAGAAGCATCTAATATTTTAAGTAACCTCTACAACGTAGCATCTAACACTTAAAATAACCTGTAGAGTGAAGTAACTCACACCTTAAGTAACCAATACAAAGAAGCATCTAGAACTTCAAGTAACCTGTATAGAGAAGCATCTCACACCTTAAGTAACCAACACAACGAAGCATCTAATATTTTAAGTAACCTCTACAACGAAGCATCTAACACCTTAAGTAACCTCTACAACGTAGCATCTAACACTTAAAATAACCTGTAGAGTGAAGTAACTCACACCTTAAGTAACCAATACAAAGAAGCATCTAGAACTTCAAGTAACCTGTAGAGAGAAGCATCTCACATCTTAAATAACCACTACAACGAAGCATCTAATACTTTAGGTAACCTATACAGATAAGCATGTCACACCTTCAGGAACCTGTACAGAGAAGCATGTCACACCTTATGCAAGCTGTACAGATAAGCATGTCACACCTTATGCAAGCTGTACAGGAAGCATCTCACACCTTGAGGAACCTGTACAGGATAGCATATCACACCTTGAGGAACCTGTACAAGATAGCATCTCACACCTTGAGGAACCTGTACAGGATAGCATATCACACCTTGAGGAACCTGTACAGATAAGCATGTCACACCTTATGCAACCTGTACAGATAAGCATGTCACACCTTATGCAAGCTGTACAGATAAGCATGTCACACCTTATGCAAGCTGTACAGATAAGCATGTCACACCTTGAGGAACCGGTACAGAGAAGCATCTCGATCATTACCAAAAGTACAGCAATCACGGGTTGCATTGTTATCACCCAAACTTCATATTTAGATGGTCTTGCAGGGATACTGCATAACTTGACTGACGCCTTTCGTAGTTATTCTCGGTTGAATCCAGGTGAATTTTACGATATTTACTCAAAATATTTACTCATGCGGCCATCCCCACTGACTTCCAGACAGAGAGTGCCCGTTTTCCTTCGGTGCGTCTGCGCAGATTTATGTACCTGTGATTCTGGATGTACCTGGTTCGAATATCTCTCATGACAGAGGTTTTATGTGGGCCGTCTACCTGTAATACACCACGATCAGTCTCTCTATGCATTCATAAGTCCTCCTGTGGTTTTCAACACAAGATGACTTGAAGTGTCGCTACGTTTATGGGAATTGACTATTTTCTGTGCTACTTTACAGCCTATGCAGGTAAATGAACAATGAAACCGAGGTCCTTGGACCATTGCTGCAACGTGCATCAGGGATTTTATATAATATTATGGAACTATAGCATAATAACAACTTTACCTTTTTCTCTTGAACTAAGAAGTGGGGTCCGAACTTGGTGTGACATGACTTCTCCTTCAAACTGTACAGTGGAGTTCATATTGTGCCGACAAAATTCTTTCCAAATGAAATAAGTCTACAAGTCGGACAAGAAGAAGAGAGGATAATCAATGATCGTATCTAGATACACAGCCTGCTTGCAAAAAACCTTGTAGCATAAATAATATATTTTTTAACATATCTAAAAATAAAAAAATTGGAGATTTAAAATATTTTGTATCAACTTTCCATCATCTATAGTAAAGATATCTTGTACTATTTCATTTTTGGGAAAACTACGAAAGCACTTCTGTGCCTGACAACTTTCTGTGCATTTCAGGAGCCACTCATTGCCGAAATACCCTCAGCTGTGTCATCAGAGCAGCCAATCCCGTCCTTCGTCCCCTTCAGAATGCCGCCAGTAACGTTACTATCCCTTCCAAAGCACGTGACTGAAGAGTTCATGAATATTAAAGAGATTGTAACAAATCAGGGGTTAAGCACCGCGCAATTTACACGTTTAGTTTGTAGGGGAGCAGGGTTAAAATATCTGCTCGTAGCCCGTAATTCCAATAAGAGAGTTATAATAGAAGTATTGACTATGTAATAAAGAATATGACTTAATAATTAATGGTAAGTGAGCGTGGAGAAATGTGAAAATATTCTCCTTCTAGCCGAGAACAAATCGACTTTCCAAGCTCTACAAATATTCATGGAGGTCGTGGGTGTCCCTTCATTACCGAAGCCATGCTCGAAGCGTCTTCAAGAGATTCTGAATTACATATTTTGGATCTTCAGAACATATGGAAGCCATGCACGGGGCGAGAACAATGAAATGCGGATTTATCGGAAAGTTACCTTATTGAAAGCGCTGACTCAAGTGGGTGTATAATACAATTGCTTTCCGAGGTTTTGACGTCATTGTCGAGAGTGCTACGCGTGCGTCCCAAAATGTGAAGACCCGTTCTAGGCAATGACCGCGAAATAGACAGCCATACAACAGCCGTTGCTAGCTAATGGCTCTGTAAACAACTGCCGTTGCTAAGTAATAGTGCAGCAGACACGCATGCAACGATGGAAAGTCTGTTGGGGTGGTTTTCTCTGTGCGGTCCGCGCCGAGGCTTTATGACGAATAGCAGTTGCCATCAGAGGAGAGTCTTGAGATGGCAGTGAGAAGAGTAGGTGGTTCATGTGAGACGGCAGGCAGTATGGGAGTTAGTCAGTAGAGTGGACTGAAGTGAGTTGGTTGGTGTGTGAGAGTTAGAGGAACGCTGCGGTTCAGTTCTTGTGAGCCGTTGCTATTAGAAGCTTGTAGTTGAGGTACGAGGATAGTTCGACAACCCAGAAAAAGGGGAACATCCGCCACTAGAAGCCGTTACCAGAAGACTGGTGAGGACACAGCAGGCTGAAAGGACTTAAGTGTGTGTTCTAGTTAACTGTAAAATGTGTGAATTAGTGAAAGGATTATAATTACTTGTAGTCACGAATCTGTGAGAGTTCAGTACAACCAATTACCTATCCAAACCACGTCTATAGTCACTCACAAACGTGATAATATTATCAGACAGGAAAAAATTCGTAATATTAAAACACAAAGTTAGAGCTGCACGTGTGGCGTGTGGGACGATGGTGAATAAGTCCGATGAAATCTAAACTTTAGATAAAAATATTTTCACTTTAGAATTTAAAAAGTGCGCCTTATCAGACTGAGAAACGCCACCAAAGATGTTTTTTTTTTTTTGCAAGCTTTTAATTCTATTTCTGGGCCATCTCGGATGATCTGGTTTCGTCACGATTTACATATCATTTTTCACAGTCAGATTTACTACAGAAGCTTTATGAAAAATCCAAAATGGCTTGTTCCTACATTCTAATTTTTTACTCGTCTGCACCGTCTTTGCAGGTGTCATGTTGGTCTTTAGCTTTCGGTTAAGCTGAGCTGCAGGGTTCGTTCCATAACCCCCGAATATTCAATGTAATATTACTTATTTGCAAGCAGTCACTTATTCAGCTTTTTAAACAGGCTTTCAAGTTGCGTGGCCTCGCAACAATTATCCTTCTTGGAAGCTCTCGATATTTCTTTCTAAGGCGAAATTCGTTTAAATAACATTTCACAACTGGGTTCTTACCCGACTATAGCATCTTCAAGCAAGGGTGAGTGTGGACTCCTGTTTGGGCAAAAAGATGCGTTATTTAAGGTTAAAGGGTATGGTACATAAAGTGCTAACCAACATGTCCTGTGCACACCTCTTCATCTACAAGAAATTTTTGGAACCATTTCTTTTAGAAATTTCAATAAAAAACGTAATAACAAGTCACTATCCTCTAAACTTCATATATTTTTCGGCAAAAAAGAAATATCGCTTCAGTAAAACCCATAATTGTTGCTGTAAATATACAGAACAGCAATAATTTCCCCTGCCGGCTCATGTTCCTGCACACGCCAATTCGTTTAATATTGAGTAGAATATTCTGTTGCTTGTCGTGTCTGGAGGGAACAAATGAAGTCAGCAATAAATTAGAACTCTTGTATTGGCACACTGCCTGAAATTTGCCATGACAGCGGTTGAAGCCATGCCCCTTAGCAGTGTAATAGTTTGCCACAAAATAATTAACTATTATCAAAAGCTGGGCTGATGGTTAATTCATGATAACCGACCGTCAATTGCATTGTTATAACCACTGGCTCATTATATTGTCATATGGTGGGTATATGTCACGCGACAAATAACTTCACGCCGTTCTGGATCTAGTGAATTTATTGCACATTCGCTCTTACACTTATACGTGCAATTCACAGTTACGAAATTACTGCCATCTGCAGTAACACAATTACTTCCACTGCTCTCGGCGACTTCACGATCCACACTGTGTCACTCCTAATCACACACTTCAGTCTTCACTTTAATAATCGCTTCAGTCGAGGAGCTCCGACGAAATTATGGCGTATTTAAGTCCGTAACACTTCTAACACCAACTGTCACATGTTGGGTTCGAATCCTGTCGGTCACGTGTGTAAATCCAATCCCACTTCTGAAACACCAGTTGTCACATGTTGGGTATATGTGACGCGACAAATAACTTCACGCCGTCTTGGATCTAGCGAATTTATTGCCCATTCCCTTTTACACTTACACAGTTCACAATTACACAATTCCTGCCATCGGCAGTATCACAATTACTTCAACTTTCTGCAGCGGCTGCTACATTTTAACTCATACTGAATACCAGTAACTCTCTCACTGCTCGGCAACAGATATCAGGTATGGCTCTCGGGTGTTTCTACCTACGCACTGCCTAGCAACAGTCGCTGCACGGACTCGCCTGTTGCGTGATGTCACAGCCTGGTGGAGGGGTGTTTACCGAGCGTTGCGTAATGATAGGAGTGGGGGTACATGACGTCACTCGTGGAAACGCAGAGTTCACAATGTGATCCCTCCCTCCATAAATATGTCCGCTCCACAAATATTTTGATCGAAGACAATTATGAACTGCCGTTCACTGGACACTTTCATGGGCTTCAAATAAATATGTAGGGCGTATGCGACAAGTTACTGATAACCGAGATTTTATAAAAAAAAATGAGACATCTGCACTATCCAATTTGTAAAGAGATGCTGCATCTGTAAATTTAAGAATGTCCTCGATGTACCATAAGATGCCAGGTTTAATGCCACATTCCTCAGTAGACGCATCGATATAATTTTTTTTTTCATTTATGATGTACTCAGTATGTAGATTAATAGGAGGAAACGGTCGTTGCCTATTCTAAGTAATATTCTGATATTTGTGTGAGGCGTCAGAGGAATACTACAGGACAGCATGTGTCCCGGCCGAGATTCGAAACGAGAATCTCCCAAAAACACAGGTCCAGAACGTCACCGCTCCGCTAACCAGTTGAGGGAGGCCAATTATCCAAATCTGCAGCGTCTCTGCCGCTCCTCGGCGGTGTAAAATTTCGGCACAAAAGGAAACAGCGGAGTCTGCATGGAAGCCCACGGACCAGACTGTGTGGACAGCAGGATGTAAGATTCTCACACCAGTTATTCATGGAGGAGAGATGCTTCACCGAAACGTCAGTTGATTTCCAAAGGACTACATGGCGTTATATTGCAGAAATCTTTAGTAAAGAAACTTTGTTCAAAAATGAGTGTTTCCGGCTTCACTGAGGTGACTGTGTGGGCGAGCGAAACCCCCATCTCGAGAAACTTACGAGGGAGGCTTCCTGTGGCATTTCACGGAAGAGACTTATTTACTGGGCCTGAAGTCATCATCCCTGCTCATACTATTAGGAAGGAGCTCAATATCACTTGCATCCGTGGTGATATAACCTATATACTCGTATCTGAATGTGCTGAAGAGCATGATGGTATTACGGAAGTTGATGCAGTGTTCCACGCTGTTGCCGCTTTACGCCACAGGTTATACGTCCAGACATACCGGTCGATGGAGCTCCTTCAACCTGGTGTCGATCAAACAGGTGTCTGTGACGGCATTCACAGAGGATGTTCCCGCTGTCCTCAGTCACTGACCGGCCGAAGGAAACCAGAGATCATCCTTGGCGCGAGGCCAACTGACTTGAAGTTGTGCCGGGACAGAAACCTATTATTTCCGTTGAAGATGTAAGGCAAAAAGTGACTTAATCCGACTTGTCGGTGAGAGGAACGAACCTCACAGGAGAATCTGCAGGTCGCTGTATCCATTCTGCAAGAGAGTTATCTTCAAAAATTCCACTGCATCACGAAGCCCATCCTCACAAGGACCTCTGGCCCTGTGCAACAGTGTGAAAAGTACTGCATGCTTCTTCGATGTGTAATCATTATGATGAGAGCTGAGTACTTTACGTCAGGAAGAGTTGGTGAAGGGGCAACTCTGTGCCTGGCTTTCTCTTCAGATGAACTTAATGTAACAACATATTTATTTGACTGTTCTTAAAGTTGGTGAAAATAAAGTATACCAAAAGCATTGCCTTGCTTATATTTTGGAAACACCATTAAGTGAAACTACACTTTCGGTTTCTCCCGAAAATAAACTGAAGATAAATTGCTCATTTAACGTTTGCAACTACCTGCACATTAGATTAACATTTTACAACAGGCTCTAATTAACTGTATGAAAAAACCCAGAAATATCACAGCATTCTGGATAGGAGGTTCTCATGGCTTGATCTTCTTGGATGTTGCGCCGTGTAGCTTGGTAGAACTTTGCCGACACATCGGAGGAACGAACAGGATCGATCTGCTCGCTCTGCTTGTTGGCTGTTTTTTTTTTTTGTTCATTGGCTCATTCTTCCACCCAGAAGACGGAAGAATTGCGTTCCTTCGAAATGTCTGTATACTTCTAGTAGATTATACAGTATCACATCCCAGAAAAGAAGGATCTTCAATAACACGGCACGAAAGGCCATCTCAACGTTACATTTCAAATATATTTCAAAATACCTTTGGACACATTCAATTAGATCCATGGCAGGACTCATGAAACAGACATAAACCAACAGCAAGTTACATGTTTTCATGCACACATCACAGTATTTCACTTACTGTTCAACTTGACTAGACACCATTCAGTGTATACAGTTGCTCCGAATTATAGAAGATGTTAGCAAGATTTTCCATTCTCCAAGCAGAACATATGAAATCGACCCGTTTCGTTATTCTCTGCCAGCAAGAATATATCATAGGGTCTAGAACCGTTGCCATGGAACGATTGCGAACGAGCGGTTATACAATACCCATTTTTGGACAACGGCTGGGTAAACACGTTCCCGCTGCAACGGTTATGCATACAAAAAGGAAACGGGGTGTTCCTGAGTGGTCCGTGCTGAGATGTTAAAAACAACGGGAAAGAGTCAGTTGAGTTCAGTTGCGAGACGGTAGCAAGCAGGGAATGGAGTGAGATGAAGAATTTCCACTGTTAGAAGCCGTTACCAAGAAATGACTATTGAAGACAACGCATACTGGAGAAGACATTATTTACAGTGGTGAAGATTAGAGATTGCGCTGTAATTACTTGTAGTTACGAGTGTGTTTGTAAGTGGTCAACAAATTGATTCACCAATCCAAACCCCTTCTATGGTCCCTTCCACACATAACAGTATTATGAAACTTTAAGTCCTTTGCTGAAGTGAAATAAGCGACGTCACGGCTATGTTCCCATGATAACAAAATACGGCCATAGAGATGCTAAGCTGATTTAATACTCCATTTAAGGACGGACGGACTCCGTTAGTTCTTCCTGTGACTATACTGCCTGCTCTCTATGTAAACTTCAAGTAATGTAGATGATAATGATGGGTGGGTTCTGCAGAAAGTGTCGCCGCTTCTTTCTCAAAGCTGATTGCAGTTTGTGTTCCAGAAATGAACAGTAATACTGCGCATTGACGGTCTGCTATCGGGGAACGGTATGCGTTAGGGCTGGAACACACACAGCGACATCGATCGTATGACGTCCGTACGGTTCATGTCGCATCAAGTAGTAGAATATAAAGTGTAGTCTTAGCAGGAGAGCAAAGAAATGTATTTGATGGCTCTAGTGTGAAAAGGAGGTCGTACGACATTTTTCCGTACGACCGATGTCGCTGTGTGTGTTCCAGCCCTTAGGATAACACCATCATACTGGGGTTCTGACGAACTTCTGATTTTCGTGATGACCCGTAATGACGCCATTGGTTCGATTGGCGTTTCATTTGTGGCTCGTACGATTTGGTCCATGTCTCATCCAGCGTAATGATACGGCGTAAGAACGCCTCTTCTTCGCGCTCATAGCGCTCCAAGTGGTTACGAGCAGCGTCGTATCGTGGCCATTTCTGCATTTCCGTTAAATCATGCGGAACCCATGGTGATGCAATTTTTCTCATGCCAAGGCGTTCCTTCAGAATGTGAAGCACAGTCTTATTCGCTAATCCTATCTCTTGGGCCAGCTCACGAATCGAATGGCATCGATCACTCTCCAGTTACGCGGAAAGAGCATACACTTCTTCACTGACACTAGGACGTCCTGGCCGACGCATGTCTGCCACATTTTGGCGTCCCTCGTTGAAGGCTTTTACCCACCTTGCCACTGTTCTGTAAGGCAATGCAGATTCCCCGCAAGCCTCTTGAAGACCTTGATGACACTGTCGTGCTGTACGGCCTCTGGCACATTCAATCTTTATCCAACTCCGTTGTTCATGTTTCAAAAACTTCCTGACAACACTACATTAGACCGCCAGCTAACACGAGGCTCTGTTCTTCTCGTCACTGCGCGTGCGCGTGATGTGGGAATGGAGAGTCTATTTGCTCTGAGGTAACGTAGGTATGTAACTAACGTGTGGTATAAGCGACATTATTTGGTTCCGTTGCATGGCGTGTCTACAGCAGTGTTCATCTATTAAAGTTCCAACCCTCGTATATTGTGACCTCCTAGAATATTGACCTTCCTTCCTGGTACAAGTTGTATATCTTCATTTCATAACGTTATGGTATATGTAAGGCACAGTTTCTCATATCTCGGCACAGAAGGCAGTAAGTTACTAGCTTATGTTCAAGTTAAATTCTTTCTTCATATGGATTCTTTGTATTTAACAGACAAACAAAAACATGTCCGTACTCACTTAAATGTGATGACAGGCGACACTGGTGGACCACGGAATAAGGTGCATTAACATACCTGCAACAGAAGAAACAGACACTGAAGCACTTATTTTCCGCATGCGCAGAAGAATAAGGATTATGTAGGCCTCATGCTGAGCGTATCACACAGTACAAGCAACCCGGTCGTGAAGCGAACTTGAGAGTTATGGGTTGCTCCGACTCTGCCGTTTGAGGCCGCGTTCGCGAAACAAAACACTTGCCGTATTATGCTTACTAGATCGGACCGAATACCCCTCAGTCGTTTAGGAAAGCTAGGGGCTGAAATTAACTGCAAATTTGTGTAAAATGTAAAAAGGTAAAGCCATGCTTGTAAGAGACCGTGGAGGTCCACAGGGTTGTGAGACGTCGAGACTCCCATATTACCTAGAAAATCGGCTCAAAGATGTCGGTGAGGTTGTCACCCTTACATGCCGGTCACCCTTTACCTCCAGAAAGATTCCTGGTACTGAGAATTGTAGTTGTGAGAAGCTGGTAGCTGAGGCCGGGGATAATTCAGCAACCCAGAAGAAGGGGAAAGTCTGCCATCGGTAGCTGTTACAAAAAGACCTAGCAACGCAGTGAAGACCGTGATTGAGAACACTAGTCTGTGTGTGATAGTGATTTGTAAAGTGTAGTCACGTGTTGTGTTAAAGTGTCAAATAAATCCGATTACAAAACCAAACCCCGTCCAACACGCGACAATATGTGTAGCCATGAATGTGTTCCTGTTGGCAGCCGGCCACCTTCAGTGCGTTCATTTCGACCAAATTCCTGCAGAAAACGACAGTCTGAATGACGCTGACAGGTGGCAGCATCACGGAGAGACATTCAAACTTTAACGGTGCATGAAATTAATAAAACTCGAAACAAAGTTTATAATTTAAATAAGTAATGTTGTCGAGAGACTGATGAAAAGATGTACACTCTGGAGCAAGTTCAGCATATAAGCCGTTAGATTTTGTCACCGAAAAGTGACAGAAGCAATAGAAATATTTCTAACTTACTTGTATAGTCTGTAATGTAATGTAATGTAATGTTCATGTTAAGTGGGTCCCTTGTCACCACGGCATGGCGGGTCCTCAGGTTGCGGATGGAGGAGTCGCCCTCCAGTTTCTGAGGGAAGCTGTGAATATACTGAATAAGCAGTCGCGGACAGCCGACAAGGGGTGGCCCTCCAGCTTGGGGGTTGGGCGTGGGGTTAACAACTCACAATAAAAATTATGTTACGAAAATGAACACAAAGCCTCGGACCTGGACGGTTTCCTTGGATAAACGACCTGAGGGTGTTCGGGTGTTGAGGAGAATATTTGGACCGAAGAGAGATGAAGTGACAGGAGGCTGCAGAAAACTGCATAATGAGGAGCTTCATAACTTGTACTCTTCTCCAAATATAATTAGAATGATCAAGTCAAGGAGGATGAGGTGGGCAGGGCATGTAGCATGAATGGGGGAGACGAGGGATGCGTATAGGATATTGGTGGGAAAGCCAGATGGAAAGAGACCGCTGGGAAGACCAAGGCGTAGGTTGGTGGACAATATTAAAATGGATCTTTGAGAGATAGGATGGAATGGTATGGATTGGATTGATCTAGCTCAGGATAGGGACCGGTGGAGGGCTCTTGTGAACACGGTAATGAACCTTCGTGTTCCATAAAATGCTGGGAAATTCTTGAATAGCTGCAGAATTGGCGGCTCCTCGAGAAGGGCTCAGCTCCATAAGAAAGTAAGTAAGTAAGCGTGTAATTAAAGAGGAAACACATTTTACAAATTCCTTATTTCTGGTTTGGCAAACTTTATTGGCACTGATGTTCAGGTAGTGCGTAGGCAGAAGTTGACTCCACTGCAGATACCGCGCTGAATTCCTATGCTTGATATTTCGCTCAATATTTAAACATGGAGACATATTTACGATAATATTTGCACGTATTAATTTCATGTCAAGTGGGACCCCATCCGACACCTCGGGCACTCATGGCGGATACTATGGAAAGTACTGTCTTGTGCGGTTGGACTCGGTGTAGTTCGATAGCTTACAGACCTTGCGGAGAGATATGATCCCGCCACATATAAGATGGAAGAGCAGAGCAGCGGGTTTGCCTGCTTTCCCGGCTAAATCTTGGATCCACAAGACGCGAGCAGAAAATAAAATTAATTCCTGCTCGAAGTATGTCTTCGCTTTTTCCTGCACTCTACTGGAAACGAACAGAACTAAAGTTATCCCTGAGCTTTTAACTAAGTAAACACCACGCCATAAGGACATAGAGGAGTGGATGTATAGCTCCACCTTTCTTAATCTAGGTACGAAATGGAAGTGAGTAGTGAGCTTCAAGCCCTGTCGCTTTAATCCCGGGAAAACATCCTCCGGTACCCACTGCATGGAAAGTTGGGTGGACCGTTATTGGGAGTCGATCCCCCAATCCTCAGCCGCTTTCCCCGTAGCATGGTCGGTATACAGACTTAGTTCCCGGCTTCACTGCAAACAAATGCTCACCAAAATATTAATCTCCTTTGATAACTTCCGAATTTAATGTGCCGAAGGACAGGACGACACAGGAGTTGTACATTAATAAAGATGGATACTGCAAAACCAATCTCAGTTCAACGTAGCTGACAGGCAAGGGCGCTGGACGGCTACGTGATATCGAGTCTACAAATCCTCCAGGAAGGCAACGGCGAAGGATGTTTGAAACAAACTGTCCGCCAATAATTTGCAGACGTAGCTGTTGAGGAGACACTGTGACACAGAACACACGAACCTCAAAATTCTACTCATGTACAGTGCTGCGGCTCACTTGCAACCGCACGAGGCGTTGTGCCCTGACAGTGAACTGCCTTCCGCTGAAACAACTCCCCTCTTGCAGAAAACAGACCAGGGGAGACGCAGCTGCTTACGAACCGCGTGTTCCAAACGCTGGAAGAGATATCCACATATTCCAGCGCAGGGAATGGAAATACAGATCCGTGTTACAACAAGTTTGTGCAGTCCTTCTATATCACCAAAACTTTCGAAACTCTCCGGCCCTACAATGGACACAATATTCGACCAGATGGATAAAGATCTTCTGCAGTTCTCCCACTGAGAAACTGACCAATGACGACTTTTAATCTCTATAATGCGTGGGAACGGGTAAAACTGATATCACTTGGTATAATGGGCACTTTTATGTACGAATGATGATCATATACGAGTATGGAGGAGTCCTTGGATTGAGAACTGGCAAGGGAAACCGAATTACTTGAAGAATAACTGCCTCATTGACACAGCCCGCCAAGAATCTCATACGATAACCCGAGATTGAACCTGGGCCGCAATACTCTGGGAAGGCGTTTAACCGGATGAGGAATTACTAACCACTGAAGAGCAATGCAGACTGAAGAAAATAAGGTGATGACGAAGAAAGCCTGAGGAAACCCTCTTCATTCATTCTCAGAGGCAAACCATGCGATACTTTTCGGACTACGACCCAATCCGAAACTGCCCAGAGAACAAATGCTCTGGAACTGTCTGACGCCGTACAGATTTACAGGGCAAAGTAAATAAGCACAAGTTCCGCAACGGATGTCCAAGACTATCAGCGGAAGTCGGTCTGCAGCAGCTGCGTGGTGCGTCTCGCGACTGCAGCGAATTAGTCCGGAACTGATAAACATTCCTTACAAAGCATTAAATTCTTAATAAAATGTATAAAATGATAGCATTTAATGTAATATGGCGTTCTTTACGAAAGTTACTGATACAATGTTCGGTAAATCTATGAATATGATAAAATTAAGTTATTTTCTCTATAAAGTTGAGTACACTCCCTGCGAGAGTAAAGCGTTCATCTTCGATATCTCTGTTAACATATGGGATATGCTTGGCAATCTTTTGCTTCGGAATATTCAATATTATGTAAGTTGAACGCTTGACTGAAATATTTCATGAGTATAATCAAATTTTAATATGTTTTCTTTCTAAAGCTCGAAGAGTTCTAGTTCTGGGACATAACTCCGAGGCATCCGTCGAAATTCGAACAAGGTTTCTGGGGAATATATTACTTCCATCTTCATGGTTGATGAATACAACAAATGATAATCAGCGTGAATCCTGTAGCATATCTTGCTACACGCTTCACACTGGTCTCTTTTCTTATTCTTAAACCCTAAGGATGGAAGCGATATGTTCCTCATAGCTTAGGCTGATTTTCAACGGATTTCACGTAGTTATGTCCCAGAAGATAGAACTTAGTGTAACCACCGGTGTGAGAACCTCAACTACAACAGTTGTAAAACTTAATTGATTTCTTTTTTATTACTTCGCAAAAAAATGCAGCCCCAACCACTGTCTTGCAATAAAGTTTACGAGCGACACGTCAGTTCAATAAAAATTGTGTTTTTATGGGACGGAGCCTCTATCTTAAGGCGGACATAACTGCGTTATAATGAAATAATAAATTAATGCTTTATGAGTTCCGAGGAGCCGGAGTTTGGTTCCCTCGTTCTACGCTCAGATATGCAGTTGACATTGCTATTCCTACATAACAAATGAAGCAATTATATATATTAAAATTTGAATTATACGAATTTAATTTGTTTCATTCTGGTCCGTCACACTAATATTATGAAAAAGTTAAATAGTTCCGTTTAGTGTGACTGGTTAAGATTTTCTTATTTCACGCCCTTACACGTTTCGGTCTTCAGAGGGACACCTTTACATCAATACAGTTAGAAGCCACTATTACAGTACATGTTCTAAAAGTTAAAATATATACATACAATATGAATAATATACAATTGGGTGTAAAATGTAAAGTCTTTATATCTCCAGCGGCTGTTCCAGTACATTAAAATATTTATAGTTAGTTTCATAAAATTCTATTGGAATTCGTAAACCAAGCTGGTTCATGTCATCCCTTTTATTATTTCGTTTGACGGGGGCCGAATGTGTGCCCCCTTGTCGTTCTTGAGAAGAGGGTTCTTTAATGTCGTCCTGTATGTGTAACAGTTTTTAATTATATGAATTTCCTTTTATAATCTGACACACTGAATATTTTATAACTTCTCTTCCACTGACCGCAACTGTTTGAGACTTTCATAGATCGCTATACACACTCGGGAAACGTGTTTGTTACACTAAAACATGTTAATGTGATTTCCTCCCAGATTACGAACTTCATGTAACTGAAGAAAACAACTGTTCTGAATCAACCTCGGTTACAGTATCTGTAGAAATGGCTTGAATCGCTCACTGGATGTCAGCTTTCAGCTCCGACATTGTGTGCGGATTATTCTGAAGCATCCCCTCCATATAAAATAAGTCCGGTGATGTTGGTGGTCACGAAAATCCTTCCTCAAATAGCGCTGGATACCGGTTCAACAGGGCTCTCTTCTCGACATCTTCTCGATGAAAGCGATGCACGGTATTGCTGGTGCGAGTTCTGGCACCACTTTGCTGCAACTAGGCTGATTTCATTGCAATGATATATCGCAACATCAGTCAGTAGAACTGACTGTACCGAATGTTCCAACGCTCGATAACGCCCACGGTACTGTAACTCTCTCTGCTCGCTATGGGTTAACCACGGTGTGCTATGTTTGGGAAATTCTTGAGTAGTTGAGCTACTGACAGCTTCCCAAGAAGAACTCTGCTGTATTTAAGTTAGTTTTGTCCTCCACAGTTCCTTCAAACACGGACCATTCACTGATGACAAATGGTACCCCCATTACTCTTACATAGCATAACTGACGCACTTTCCCTGATTATCAGCATACACTTATGCTTTTCAGTGTTAATGTCACTCTAATTGATAACTGTTTCTTTTCATTTTCCTGTATTATCCAAGATTTTACTGAAAATTTATTGCTATTTGTTGCCTCCACTTCCTCTAATCTCAGTCTCTGTTTCTGATTAATACTAGTAATTTTATCTTCTGTATATTTATCTTCAACTTCCATTCTATCCAAAACTGTTGTATAAAACTCCTCCACTAGTTACCGCGATTGCCGCCAGATGCTGTGCAGGCAGAAATCCTGACATCCGCTCCCTCAGTATTGCTTGAGGATGAGTGGTGGCCTCCAATCCAGCTTTCTCTCCATTTCGTCTATAAATGCGTTGAATAAGTCTGGAGATGGTGCGCAGTCCTGTCTCAGTCAAATTCCTCTACCACACCATTACCTTCCAATTTCTCTTATGCTTATATAAATATATTTCACTGATGCCCCCTTTTCGCCCACTTTTCGTCATGAAGCCTCCTCCTACTTCGCTTTATGCAAATCTACAAATAATGCCACCCTTCTGTGTACAGCCATTAAGCTGTATTACAGGATAGGTGAGTACTGTCAGTCGCATGCAATACGGTGTCCGCGTCATTCACAAACATATTCTTCCCGCCCATTCAGGACCCTGACCTTTTATTCAGTTTCATAATCATTTTTTCACACTCGGTAGGACTCCTTGGACAAGTGATATGCGCCCGTCGCAAGACTGCTACCTAAACACAGAATAAATACATACACTTACCAAACATCCATACCCTGAGTGGTATTCGAGCTCATGATCCCAGCGTTACTGTGACTGGCCATTCAAAAATATTGCCAAGATTAATGTCCAGAGCGTCTCGTCTGAATATAACGAAACTAAGTGGACGATAGTAGGGTTAAGTTTCTTCCTCATGAAGAATAGATTTGCTTCGTATGCAGCGTTCAGTTATTCAGTATAGAGGGGGTGGGTTTCCCCATGCACCGTGACTAATAGTCTATTGTACGTCCCCCTTTAATTTCTACTGTCTCCATACCCTACCGATACTGGTGCCCGCTATCTCCCCTTTATGCCAGCGAGGTCGGCCCTCTACTGGCATTGGTACCCGATAACTTCCCTATCTACCGGAGGCATTGGAAACTACTTGGGCGGGAAACATTTTACCTTGAGTCATGAGGTGGGAACGTTACCCTAGACTACGGAGGCCGCTTCGGGTATGCAGAGTTACTGGGGTTCGACTGTCCAGCCAAACTTCCTCACAGGTTTCTTATTATCGTCTCTCTGGCTGTTAATTACATTTCGACTGGTACTTCTATCTTCACTAGTTCTACGTCTTACAATTATACTTCTACAACTTGTACTACCAGCACTCATGAAGTTAAACCATGGATTGGATAGATCTGGCTCAGGATAGGGACCAGTGGAGGGCTCTTGTGAACACGGCAATGAACATTCGGGTTCCATAAAATACTGGGAAATTCTTGAGTAGCTGCAGAATTGGCGGCTCTTCCAGAAGGGCTCAGCTCCATGAGTGGGTAAGTAAGCGATAAGCTATTGCAGTTACAAGAAAGTGAACGTTGCATTGCGACAACTGCGTAAGCGTCATATTACAGTACAATTCGACGAGAGCCAGAGAATATAATAAATTGATCACACGTATATCAAATAACAATGGAGCTATCATCTGCTGCCACAAGTAGCGTTGCCCTGATCTGCGCAAGTCCTTGACCTACACGACATTTAATGATGTTCCACATGCAATATTGCCTGAGATAGATCCTTGTTCTACCGACACTATAATTACCCTGCTAAGAAACGACCGTGGATACAGAGGGTTGGCGCTAGAGTTGGTCGACTACAGCATATTAACATTCGGGGTTTTAGATACAAGACTGAAAATATTCTGAACTGAGGACGGGAAGCGTTCCCCAAATTTCACCTGCTGTTTGGAAGCACCCTAATAACTACTGCTGGGCTCCATGGTTCGAAGCCATATTTCCCGGATGCGAGTGAATTGCGTTACCGCACAAGTAAGCCATTCACTTACAGGGCCCTAAAATAAGCACTGATGCTCCTCACGCTATTGCGCAATTTGTAAACACGTTAACAGCAGCTATTAAAGTCCTGGGCGGGCGAAGCCATAGTGGGAACACAGAGCATGGCGGCTCTCTCACGTCGCATCTCTTGGCCCCGCTTTGTGCAGTAAGGAAATGTTCATCATTTCCGGATGTGCACCGCTCTATATAGTTTCTTCTCCCTTGACGGATTTAACTCTCTGGTCTGTGCCAATTCTGAAATTCTGAATCTTCTAGACAGTCGGTAGGACTCCTTGGACGGGGGATCAGCCCGACGCAAGGCCACTACCTACACACAGAACACAGACATCAATATCTGAGTGATATTCGAACCCACGTTCAAAATGTTCGAGCAGGCGGTGACATTTAATGTGCTCGGCCTCTCTGTGTTTCTTTACTTTTATAAGTTCCTACTATAGTCAGCTGAATTCAGTTCAAAAGAGCGAATGAATGAAACGGTGCCACCAGTTGTTCGCGTCTGCGCACTGACAGATCCCTCATGGGACTGCTGCCTAGTAGGTCACATGCAGCGATGTTTATATCGAGAACTGCTTCTTTCAGCTTTCAGGTTACCGAGTTTTATTGCAGCTAAACTGGTCCTCAATAGGTTCCGGATTCGATTCCCGGTCAGTTGATCTACTAACCTTACTCATACATTTCCTTGCCGGCCACACACTCACCCAAGCCAAACACTAGAAAACTCCCTTCAAGCTCTGAGGCATTGATATATTTTGGAAATTAAAGTGCAATTATTGGATTTGAGGCCCTCAAAGGAGTGACTGTTGTCCGGGCTGTGCCGCTTCTTGCTTGGCTTCGAGCCTCATGTTGGACGCCGTGTGCTTTAACTCAGATATGCAGACCTTGTTACAGAAGTGCAATGCATGTAACATAAAACTGAATAATGACGAATTTCACAATTTGTATCCATCGCTAAACGTTATTGGAAATTCAAATCAAGGAAGATGAACTTGGGAGGTAATGTAACACGCATGGTGGAGAAGAGAAATGTATTGTGACGTGTAGACCCATTGCTAGGTAACGGGTCATCAAACATTTTTCCGTGGAGACAGATTCTTGGAAACAATCCATCACTCTGCGATAAACAGACGTTTCACTGAACTTCTACAGGGTCACACGAACACAACTCACGGTCAGTCTCAGTACACCTGTCTCTAAACTGAATCACACAGCTCAGGCTGTTGACGGTAAGGCCTCTTGCATATTCTGCGTTGTATGTGCACACAGTCACGCGATATTCATGTTCGTTACCGAGTTTCATAAATTTAGTCACATATTTCGGTGCTCAAGTGAGGTCTTCAAGCCATGATATTAACTGAAATCTAAACGAGTGAAGCGCTTTCACTGTAGCAGGCCATGGACACCCATAGGGTTGTGAGACTTCGAGACCCCCACATTTTCTATAAAATCGGCTCACAGATGGCGGTGAGGTTGTCAGCCTTACGCACCGGCCGCCCTTTACCATCAGGAAGATTCCTGGTACTCATTTCTGTTAGAGGCTGAGTCGACGCCAGGCCATAGAGCGGCTGGAAGGATTAGGTCAGTTGAAAAACCCAATGACCCCATAGGAAATCGAACCCGCGACTGTACAGAAGTATTGTCAGGAACTTCAATTTAAAACAAGAAGTTCTGGGGAGAATAGCCTACTTTCCTGAGATATGATATGGAACGCACTGAAAATGATGACTAACTACTGTTCATTGCTGCGTCCTTAGAGACCTGTTACCTGGCAACGAAAGGGGGGATACACTGACATACCCACAGACTCTGCCTTGAAAAAACATTGACCACACAGAAACTTACGCGTCAAATAATTCTTCTCTTGTTGCGTACATTCGTTGTCGCGAGAACGTGTTTACTGAGCCGTTGCCTTGCAACGATAAGAAGAAAACACATACAAACACACAAACTGATCGAAGGGATTTGTGAAATGCGCCGTTGATATGGGTCCAGTCGCTACGCAAATGGAATCACGACTGATGGAACTCCTACTGAAAACGATGGATGTCAACCAAGAAAAAGAAGATGCCTTGCTAGAGGAAATTAGAACCAACCAAGCTAAGTTGCTGGCCATAATGGAGACTGGCCGAGAGGAGTGGAGACTCGGCCAAGAAAAACTGCGAGAGGGAATGAAAGCCTGGCGAGAAGAAATCCTCTCATTGCTGTTTGAGACAACGAATACCAGAGGACAAGACTATGGCCTGCCGAGAGATGGAGGCACGTCCAGAAGAAGAACAGCCGACTTCAGTGGACAGGAAACCTGAGGTGGTCCAACAACGATAAGTCCCCGTAAAAGACGCCGAAGTAATGCCGGTCGGAGAACCGAAGAAGTAAAGACGTAGGGACCGAAACCAGCGAAAAATGAAGAAACGGACCCCGGAAAAGGATGAGTGCCGAAGACTGGCCGTCGCCCGCAGAGGGGCGAGCCGCCGTGTGGAAATGGCACGGCAGAAGAAAACCTGCAGGAAGATGTCCCGTCATGCAACAGTGGCATGGCGCAAGAGGAACATCTTCAGAAAAGTTATGACCCAGGGATTTTGTGGACCGCGGAAAGAAGTAACCGCAGCCATAAGGAAGATTACATGCTGTGCAGGACACAGGCATTCCGAACAAAGCAATGGCAATGTGGTACTAGGAACCCCGAAAGAACGGATGCTTGGGAGGAGATTTCAAAGGAGACCTGGATGCAAAAATGGAAATTAAGAAAGAAGAGAGCAACCGCGATCAGTATCGGAGGGTGCAGCTCAAGACTTTTATCACCTCTGGGAAAAATAGGATCAGCCTATAAGACTCTCAAGAAGACGCTAGAGCTGGAAATCGTGAACTGAGCAGTAGGAATTTCCAGTGGCTTACCGAAAATGAGGAAATGGAGCTTGTGGAGGGGTCGACCACCTCAAAAAGGGAAAAAGATACTTCAAGCAGAGGAGGAGCCGGTAACGTAGAAGTACCGCCCTCCCCAGCGAGAATGAACGTGATGAGTGAATGTGAAACGACGGGATTAACGAACGCTGGACCATGGAATTGCTCGGGACGAACAATTTTATGATGGGAGCGGATGTAACGGCCGGAGAATAGTCACTGTAAGAGGAGTAGCCGGACAAAAAAGAAGACATTGCAAAAACAGCCTTCAAAGAAAAGGAACGGGGATGAACCGTTAGGCTATTCGGGACCAACAGCCTTAAGGAGGGAGCAATGTGACGTATTTGCGCTGTGCAGGACACCCCCCTCCACCGCCAGCGGTGACGTAACAGCATCGGAGCGCTGTCGCTGCTACGGTAACAGGCCAGTCAACACTCCGCCCACCCCTCCCCGCGGTGACGTAACAGAATTTCCCACTGTGACGTAAGAGGGGACACCGCTGGTAACACGAGGCAAAACGGAACGGTATAAAAAGCCGGCTGAGCAGTATGTGAGGAGAGTGTTTGGTCAGGAGTGACACAGTGTGCATCGTGAAGTCGCCGAGTGCAGCAGAAGTCTAACAGTCTCGAGAGCAGTGGATGTAATTGTGATATTGCCGATGGCAGTAATTGTAATTGTGAATTGTGTAAGTGTAAGAGCGAATGTGCAATAAAGTCGCTAGATCCAGAAAGGTGTGAAGTTATTTGTCGCGTGACAATATATATACCAAATTTCATAAAGACTTGTTCAGGCATTCATAAGTTTATAGGGGGATATAAAGACACGCAGAAAAGATGGACATCGCATAAGTTTGCTTCAGTAAAGCAGACTTAAAATAAACTTGAAGAAAGTCGTATTCTGGGTTTAGGCACCCCCCCTAACTTAGCACACTACATCTATGGCCTTTATCGCTCTCAACTATCTCGACACACATGGAAGCATCTCTTCCCTCAGAGAATCCAACTAGCCACACCAATTCTTCGTCATGTCATTGACGTCAATAGCCTGTCCCCAACCTACCGGTTCTTCTTGACTACCGCACTTCCTAGTGCTATTGACCTCAAGGTTCCTGGATTCACTGGCCGTTCCCCCCACCCTTAGTCAACACAACACCATATATGGTCTTAATCGCTCCCCACTGCTCCCATTGGTCCGTTCTCCCTAACCAACCACCCCCTGCCTACTTCATATATAAGCAGCGACTTTCACATCCTATCACTACAGCTACTGCTCTCCGCATTCCAAGCCATTCAACTGCTCTGAAGATGGAGGCGCTACGTTCCTCCGAAACGCCGGCCGAAACGAAGAATACACGGTGCCTAAACCCAGAACACGACTTTCTTCATTGTCATCGCCGTGAAAACCTCAAAACTTAAAATAAACTTCATTGAAAAACGGAATTTTCAAAAATTTCCGAAAGCGGGCCCATTTTGCAGATCTGGTTTGCTGATATGGGACAAAGTGTGGTATCACTGACAGTCTACACATAATGGATTTGGCGGTACGCTTTAACCTCGCTAACAACAGCACGAAACTGCAATTCGGTATAGGATGTGTGCCTAAACTGTACTGGTAACATTTACGAATGTTTAAAATCTACCTAATTTGAGGTTAACTTTAAACACTAGCTTCAGAACAAAATATGCTCTACTGTCCACGCATCTGTTAGGTCCAGAGACACAACAGAGATGACAAGCGATCACAACATCACCAGTCACCATGACAAGGAGGGGGAGCCTAAAGGCGGTCTTATGCACCCTAACTTATCCTCAGAGAGGGTCAGATCCCAAGTCTCGGGGACCACATGTTGGAAACCAAACCCAGAACACCGTACGGTGGTACCAGTTGTACCGCAGGTGGAGACAATGGATATGGGAACAATATAAGCCTTTCTGTTCGTGGAATTGTTTTTGAACTAGGTCAGGACTTTTGTTTCTCGCAAGAAAAGTTCCCCATTTCTCACAGCGACACATTCCCACATGACCCCAGAACATATTATTCAATGAACAAAGCAGATGTAATGTTGTTTCACCGTCAGCATATGGAATGCTACTTGGTCCACTATTTCCTTCAAACACTGGCAGCACTCCTGTTTGAAACGCAACAGTTGCTGTGCAAGGCACTTAGCCTTATGTAAGTTAGGCCAACAGAGTGGAATCTCGCCCGAAAGCTGCTGGTGTTGCCGACAACACAAATTTCACTGGTATCCATCCGATCTGAAGTATCTGAGAAGAATCTTGCAAAACAGTTCCTCCACTTAATGCGATCTAGAGCTTTCTCCTTCAAATAAAAATATCATCTTCTGTCCCCAAGGTCATCCAGCATCTTCTTACGTCTTTTTCCTCGTCTTCTGGTCGCATACATGGTATCTCTATTTTCGGAAAGAGACTATTCAGGAAAAGTGATAATGTGGTAGTTTTTCCATTTGCTTTCCACATCGCAGTACAACAGCCGTTCAAACCACTCTGGTCACGCCTGTTGCTATACGAACTTGAAACATCTCAAGCATCATTTGCTCTATGCTTCCTGTTATATACTCACGAGAAATTCGTAACGCATTCATTGGCCGCATGAGTAACTGTTAAATATATTTATAACACGTTCCATTGTTGAGAGTCAAATACTGTGTGTAACAGGAATCCTTAAGGAAATATTCTCTATCAATCCATAAATTTCTCGAGCAATAGATGGCGCATTATTTATTCTTTGTAGGAAGTGCAAATAATTTACACATAATAGGAAAATCATTTCGCCTGTGTGTCAGCATGTTTTATTTTCAACAGCAAATGAATTTCGATTGTTTTTTACTGTTGCTAGGCAACGACACGAAATAATCATCTACACAATAGCCTTGTTAGGTAATGGCTCTGTAAACAATGGCTGTTGACAGGTAAAGTCCGCAACAGATTCGTAACACACACCAATGGAGTAACTAGGAAACGGCGTTCTCTACGCAGTTCACGCGACATCTACGTAACGCAATAATAGAAAAGCTACTTGGATAGGTGCATTTTGTGTTGTCTGTGATGAAATGTTATAAGCATGACAAGTCTAGAATTTAGTTAGTCGTAAGGCAGTCGCCGGCCAGTAAGGGTTTGAACACGGAAGCTGAGGAAACTACGGCGTTAGAAGCGGTTACCAGGCGATAACCCGTGAAGATACAGCAGACTGAGAAGACTTAGTGAGTGCTGAAGTGAATTGTAGAGCGTATGCACTAGCAATGGCACAATAGTTACTGGTAGTTGCGATCTGTAAGTGCTCAAAAAAACGATTACCAATAAAAACCCAGTCTATAATCACAATCACGTGATAATACGTTCACATCAACGTCTGCTCGACTAATTTTTATCTCTTCTCCTGCTGGCATGCCTGCAGTATAGCTCTTATACGTAGCTCAAATACTAGTCTCTCACCTGACTTAGAAACGGCTTTTCGTACAAAGAAGAATGATGCGAGGCACTCAGGCCTAATGTTTCATTAATTCAAAAACTGTCACTTGCAGCCTGCTGGACATGTATGTTTAATGAAGCACAATGAAAACGCTGTAAGTGCAGTAGACTCCGTGTTTTGGGGCCTGGCTTTGGGTTGCGTGTGAGAAGCAGTACGGCAAGAAGCCTTGGGACGGTGGCTGTAGCTAAGGCCCTGTTACATCCCATAATCCTTACCCGAGTTAGCGGACTTGCTCAGATCCACTGTGAACTCTGCTGAGGGGGGCAAATCAAGAAGTTACATAACGATCTTGGGCCGCGCTATAGCTCAAGCGGTTAGTCGCTGGCTTCCCACCGCGGCGGCTCGGGTTCAATCCCGGGTCTGGTCAAGTGGGATTTATGGTGAACAAAGTGGCGTTGGGGCAGGTTTTCTCCGAGTACTTCGGTTTACCCTGCCAATCTTCATTCCACCAATTGCTCCACAATCACCCTCACCAGTCGTCTGGGGCTGGTACAATAAGCCAGAAGTGGCCGCAGTACAAGAGACTTAGTCCCAACCCACTAGCAATAAAAAAATACATATAGATCTTTGTGGGATCTGAAGTTCATACAGCGGTGAAAAGTCAATAGACTTTTCAGAACATGTCGCCGACGTCTTGAGGATCGAAGAATAAGTCAATTGGTTCCCACCTGCTTTCGAATTGATTTCTTCTTTCGGTTATTTTTTCGCCCTCTGAAGATGCAGGCTACTTGTTCTACCGAAAAGTCGGCTAACTTTCAACGAAGTATAAGACGGTTTATCTGTGAAGATGAAATCTTCATGTTGATCTTTATTTGCATTATGGTGTTCTTTTCTGTCATTAAGAGTTCATCACAATACTTACAACACAAAAAAATTAAAACATTAAATTTTGTCAGTAACAAATATCCAGACCGAAATCTACAAAGATGACATGTGAAAAACGTAAAATCAGGTAAGGCTATCCTTGTAACAGGCCGTCGAAGCTCCCACATTTTCTCTAGACAAACGGCTCACAGATGGCTGTAAGGATGTCATCCTTACGCGTTCGCTGGCCGCCCTTTACCTCCAGGAAGATTCCTGGTACTCATTTCTATTAGAGGCTGAGTCGACCCTAGGGCTACAGAGCGACTGGAAGGATCAGATCAATTGAAAAATCCAATGATCTCATCGGGAATAGAATCCGCAACCTTCCGGCTTGTAGCATAGTGCCTCAACCAATTACGCTACTGCGTGTCCCCTGGGAGAATGTACATGTAGTTTCCTTCTATTCTTCACACTTAGTTACTTCACATCTCTTACAGTAATCCAGTCAGAATGGCTCCGGCTGGCCAGTGGCAGTTTAACAGAACCACTATACCACACTGTGTCTATGCGGCCGTTCCTCACTTCACTTCAGCGGGCTTGCAGATCCAACAACAGCTGCACACTCATGGGCGCCGGTACACGTCGACTGAACCACAGTTGAATATCAACACATCACACATAGTTCAGAACCTCGAAACAATAAACTACTTCGCCGTGAATGTAAGGCCATGTAAACTGGCAGAAATTTACTGACGTTTCCTAGAAATTCGTTACCTCCATCTTGCTGTTTATTTCTTGTTGGTTCCTTATTTGGCTTACGCTCATCCAAGACGTCGGTAAACTTCTGCCAGGTTACCCAACGTCACATTTATTAGTGCTATTCATAACGACAGCTTTGAGAACCTCAAATCCAAAGTAAAAGATAAAGTTGTCCCCGTGCTTAACTAAGCACTACGCCATGAAGACGTATGGGGAAGTGAATGTATAGATCCGTATTTTTTTGACCTCTTAACTAGTTCGAGGTTAGTGGTCAGCTTCGTGCCTCGGTCGCTTTACCCCCGGTACCCATTTTATAGGAGGTGGTTAGGCCCCAGAGCCGGTCTGGACTACGTGGAGAAGAAAAAATTATTGGCTTTACCGGGACTCGAACTCAGACCTCTCGATCGTCCAGCCCGCAGACAGTAGCTATCCAGACTCCCAAATAGGCTACCTAAACAAACACAACGAAACTAACGACAGTGCCATTTTGCCACATCAGCTCCAGTAGTTATGCAGCGAAGACGGTTTCACGAATGACGCTGCTGAGTTTCCTGATATAGCAGTTACGTCATCACGACTACGCCTTTTTACTTCACTTTTCCGCGCACAGAGCATCATGAAGTACTGTGACAGCGATAAAAGAAATGGGCCTCCGATATTCTGCCGGGTTGACGTGTTTTCAACCCACCACAATAAGAAGAAGTGGTCTTTTAATGCTGTCAAATTGTTTTTGGATGTATTGATGCGCGCCTTGCTAGCGCCAAACGGTTGGAGGGCTTAACTACATTCCGTGTATGGCAGTTTATCCTTCACAGGTCGTTGCCTTGTGAATATGGAACACGGCATACCTAAAAATGTGGACCATTCGGGTGAGTCTGAAAAATTAAAATGAAGGTTTGAGGTTAAATTCCACTAATTTATGAAGATCATTCCCTAAATAAAACTGCACAGATGGAATCTCCGGAAAATAACGGTACGCACACTACAAGATCCAAAAGCAAAATGTCGGTTTCGCAGAAACCGGTTTTACCGATTGCATGGATTTCGTTTTTGTTCAATATTCAGCAACCGAAAATGGTTTAATGAGTAACAGTCGATTTTGTTTTGAAGGCACCGTAATCGAGGTCAATTGTGCAAAATTTTATCACCGATTTCTTAAAGATATATATATATGACATAAGGTAAAGGTATCCCTGTGCCGGTCACGGTAGCCGAGCGGTCTAAGGCGTGCACTGTCTTCGCTCGCTCGGAAGCCGGGATCGTGGGTTCGAATCCCAATCAGGGCATGGATGTTTGTGTGCGTTTTTCTGTGTTTGTGTACAGGTAGAGGCCTTGCGACGAGCTGATCACCCGCCCAAGGAGTCCTACCGAATGTGTAAGATCTAGAAAAACCGAAGTGAACAGAGAAGTTCATGGAGGTAGGCCTAGGCCCACTGGGGCTGTAGTGCCAAGGAAAAATAAAAGGTATCCCTGTAACAAGCCGTGGAAACAAACAGGTCTGTGAGACGTCGAGGCTCCCATTTTTTCTACGTAGATAACTGGTTCAGAGATGGTGGTGAGGTTGTCGGCTTTACGCTCCAGCCGTCCGCCCTTTACCCCCAGGAAGATACCTGGTACTCAGTTCTCATTTCTGTTAAGAGGCTGAGTCGACCCCAGGACCAAAGTGCAGGTGGAAGGATTAGGTGAGTTGAAAAATCCATTAACTTCATAAGGAATCAAGCCCGCGACCTTCCGGCTTGTAATATATTTTCAGAATAGGGAGAGGGGTTGCGCGTGTCTTATAAGACGGGTGCCGCTGCTTATCTTTAATACGTGTGCAGCGGCACACACACAGGGAGCCTACACAGAATAATACCTGAACAGTGCTGAAAACAAGAAGTAGCCGCTGCAGCACCATAGACATAGGGCGGGTAACCCTGAGAATTTTAAATTTTAGAGAAATTTTTAAAATTGTAATTGAAGATTTTAAAAGTGCCAGTTTATGAAAATCAAATTGACGTGTGTAGGTTAACAAAGATTTTGTACATATCTGACAGATATCAGCGGAGAAGATTCTGATATATCGAAACCTGTTAGTAACGGAGAAATGTTCAATTGGAAAGACTAGTTTTTTTTAAATTTTAAACTACGTGCAGTGTAGCAGCTACGTAAGAGTATACACCTGATGATGGCCATTTACGGCCGAAACATATAGTGTAGAAGGAAGGAAGACGAAAGAACTACAATAAATTGTTGCACTTAGGACGGAGTTTGTGTCATATATTGTGTAGAAGGTAACAGGATGCTTAAATATAATATTTCGTAAACAGTTTTCATTGTTCTTTTCCGGTTTGAAAATTACAGGCAACGAAAATGCCGACAAAAATTTCGAAACACATTGTAATGCTCTATATTTTACGCTCAATCAGAATATCTGCTGATTTGTGAACAGTATAGAAAGTCATTTCACGATTTGTGATATCAGGAGGAACAAGTATCAAACACTTTGTCCACTGTCGGGCTCCCTTGCTGGAATATGGATCCCCGTGGCATCAGGTGCTATTAGGGAAGCCAGACACAAACAAGTAAGGTCATGGCACCGCATTTATCTTGTGACAGCCTGCAGGGAGCAGAAAGAGGAATACTTTCACTAACAGTTAACTCTCAAAATCATTGATACACTTGTTGTATCCTGCCGTGTCGCAGTGTCGGACATCGAGAACACTGAAACAGGAATATGTGGATTCTAATTTGGGAAATACTCGTTCGAATCTCGGCTGCGATTTTGCCTGTCTTAGGTATTTTTTTTCTCTCAGTCCCTCTAGGCAAGTGCTGAGATACGAGGGAGAATCAGTAAATAGGTCAGAAATGTATATAAAACGTAAAACATATAATATTCGAACCTGGAAATAAATTTTATTTCTCGACATATCCTCCAATACTGACGCACCACTCGCGTCGTTTTATCAGTGCGTCGAAACTCGCAGCACAGAAGTCTTTGGACTGTTGTCTCAGTCAATTTCGCACCTCAGTTTCATCATTTGCGACTTTCGAATATCCTTGATAATTTCTCAAGCCAGTTGTGAACCGCTTTACGCCACAAACACTTCCCACCGTAATCAAGAAACATTTCTTTATGAATATCTTTTGCATTGAGCCTCTTTGCCCAGAGAAACGCACAATAGAACGCTTATTTTCGGTAGTATACTCAAGCATGGCCGCCATTTTGACTACTCACACCAGCCTCTGAACCTGGTCATGCGCGTCTGCCACTTAGACTGTCATGAAGCTGGACTGTGCTGGTACCTAGTGATACGCATAGAAAACCGACTTATGTCCATTACAGTTGCTTTACTTCCATTTGTGACTTATTCACTGGCAATCTCGTATGTTTCCAAATTACGTATTTCGATGTCACCGTTCTTCATCCTATCACCCGCATATTTATTTAATGATTATTAATATTAGTAGCTGCTATTTTCTTGTAAAATTAAGGGTCAATTAACTAGGAAAGATTCCTGGGGGTGAACGGCGGCGTTACCGCCATCTGTGAGCCGACTGTATAGAAGATGTGGGAGCCTCGACTTCTCACACCCCTATGGGCCTTCACGGTCCATAAGATAGCTTTATCTGAAAGGTTCAATTACAAACTCAGGCGAGAAAACAGCTATCGTCTTTTCTCGATATCGTTGGTGTCCCGGTGCGTGTCTGAAACAGGAGGTGAGCAGATTAACAGCGGTCGAGGTACGAACGGAGTAACTTCATATCACAAAGAGACCGAATTGAAGCAGCAGATAATCTGTTCACCGAATTAGCGAATTAAGTAAACAGGCCAAGCAGGATGATGCTCGAGAGATACTCGGTTCGGATCTCGGAGAGGGGCTCTCCAAGATTTTTCTGTTATCATCTCAAAGCGAATGTTAGCAGGTACCTTCACACTGACCACACCCACCTCGCGGCAATCCCTATGTACTCCTCGCTCTTCCAAATTTATCCAAGGATAAATATCCTCTTTAGCTGAATAGCAACGTTGCTCAGTTGACGCTCTGTAATCAAAAAAGCGTCGTTAAATAATACAATAATGTATATGTATTAATTTATGACAAGTTTACCATTCAACTCGGCGCTGTATGTACTGTCGCGTATTCGGAGTTTCGTGACTAATAATAATGGATTATGGATTGAATGATTGGATTTATTGGCACGTCTTTACGACTACAACAAATTTTAAACAGCTCAAAATGAACGACTGTCTCAGGGACTCTCCATTCCTTACGGGACTACGAGTGTCTTCTCCCCCATCGTAACGAATGATGAAGAACCATTTCTCTCTCACTGAACCACCTCGAGAAGTTAATTTTCATTCTCCCGTTGTCAAGGGAATATCTTTGTTAATATTCGTTGCCGCGGAAAAGTCTCTCATCCTGTGGCAACGCTTTGACCTATAACAGCGTATCTGTTGCAGCGGAAACTTGACTACCAAACCGTTGCTCAGCAATGGACGTCCGCTCTGGCTACACTATTCAGGCTTTCAGGTGGTGCTTAGCGAACCGTTGCCTATCAATGGTCATATTGGCCACACTATTATGAAACTGAACAGCGCCACACCAATAAGATAAGATATAAGATGTTGATCATGCCGTAACCTAGTAACGGCTCTATACATGCTACAGTATATTTGAGTTTCATGGAATATTCTACGAGCGAACCTGTTCTTCAGAACTACAAGGCTTCTCAGCGATAAATTCTCTGTGACCTGAATGCATACGTACAGTATACTTTTGGGAGACAGATGAACGCTCCTCCCGTCAAGTAGGGGCGACCCACAACGCATAAGTTCGCACAAGTCTGGAAACCCAATGCAAGAAGAAGATTCATTGACTTAAACTTCCCAAATACTGCGCAGATTGGAAGGCTAATGTTTTATTCTTTTTTTTTTAACATTTGTAGTTTCGAACCTAGGAATTTTCAAAACGTGATTTTTGTAACCGAAATGGTGAGGTGAGGTGCCGCAGGTTTGCTGAGTCATTGTCACGTGATTACACTCAACTGGAACATCACATGCACAGACAACCGTGGTTGTTAGGATTGTTGTAGTCTGTGCTCAGTGTGGGTTATTCTGTGGGGCTATTTCTAATGATTGTTCCTGGGGGCACATCAGGCATAGAGAGCAAATATAGATGCATGTCGCATTCGGCGATGCTTTTCCGTAAAAAGAAATAATGAAGCAAGAATTCTCTTGTGTGATAATTCCAGGAAATTTGTTTTAAATACTGCACTATCTGCCCACTTTGTGATTACGTCACACAGAAAAACGTAGCTGAAGAAGACAACTGAAATATTAATAAGTACGACACTCTGTAGGAAATCCAAAAATTCCGAAAGCGAGGAGTTAGTCTGGGTTCGTTCTAACGTAGCGTCCCCATATGTTCCTTCAGGAGTAACCTTATGTAGCATGCATGACTGCAGCTCCCTGCCTTCACTTCCCCCACTAATTATGGAAAAACTGGAGCCCGTGAATCAGTGAAGAGTTTAATACGATGCCTCAGCGTCTCCAAGGGGGGGAGGGACTGTTAGTTAAGCTTCCGCCCACAAATGAATGGAGTCGGTTAACGCTTACTATAAGGACATGCGGAGGTGCAGACATTTCGAGATGAAGTTGTGGTGCACGAGAGGAATAAACACATCCATT
The DNA here is from genome assembly GCF_002891405.2 of Cryptotermes secundus. Lineage (NCBI taxonomy): Eukaryota > Metazoa > Arthropoda > Insecta > Blattodea > Kalotermitidae > Cryptotermes > Cryptotermes secundus. The sequence goes on along the minus strand of NW_019719372.1, from coordinate 278,175 downwards.
TCACAGCATTCAGTGGCCAAGTTGTCAAATATTTATTTGGCTCCAATGTATTTGTATGCTCTGAGTCAAACGTCAGTATAGTACATGTACGAACTGAATTTCTAACAGAAATGGTTACAAAGATTTATATTTTCTGCCATCTGCTATCCCGCTGGTTTCTTACTTAGCTTATTCTTAGAACCTGAAGATGGAGGCAACATTTTCCTCCGAAACATCGGTTGACTTTGATCTGTTTTATATCCCAGGAGACAGAACTCTTTCATTAGTACACATGGTACAAAAGCACAACCATTCTCCTTACAATTTAAAATGGAAACAAGCCCCCCTCCCTTAAAAGTTTCATATTCCCCAATACGAGACGGGAATGCTACGTAATTCGAGAAAGGGCTCGTAGTGAATTCCGACGCAATCCGAACCTAATCTGCCACTTCTGATGTTTCTTTAGAAACACGAACCTTAATATGGCGTCTGGTAGCTCAGGCAGTGTTGAGAATGCTAAAGGCTGGTCAACAGGGTTCTATTCCTGACAGAGACACGAATTTGTCTATTACCCACAGCATTCAGAGCGACCCTGGAATCCACCGAAGCTCCCATCTAAAAGGTACCAGAAGCTCTTTCCTCGGTAGGTGCGTGTCCGTGCAGTGCCCGGTTCAACACTACGTCGAACTGTACGTCCACTCCACCATTTGCCTTAAGAACACAGTGTTTAACTAAGCACTGAGTCCATACACCTGTTCTGATCTTGGTGGAATCGGTTACTTCTTAAATAAAACCTATCGACGGTCCAGCCACTGAACTTTTGCAACTAGCCAATCAGCTGAACCACCGAGAACGGCAGACTTGGTCATTCAAGATGGGAATAAACACGTTATCACTCAAGCAAGTGATTCGATCGAATCCGAAAGTCTCTGCGCTACGTCCTATAAAGGTACAAGAAATGTACGCATTTTGGCATACAGTCCCGTTACTAGATAACGACCGAGAAATAAACTAAACAACAGCCGTTGCTAAGTAATGGCTCTGCAAATAAAAATTATTCCTATATAGTGGCTGACTAGCTACAGCGTGGGCATCCCAAGAAACACAAAAGCAAAAACTGCAAAGAAATAAAAGAAAAGAAAGAAAAGGTGTTTTCTGTGCGGTACGTGCCAAGATGTTATAAGTAGGACAAGCTAGGGGCTGCAGTTAGATAACGGCTGGGGTTCAGTTGTTGTGAGCTGTAGCTGTGAGAAGCTGGTAGGTGAGACCGGGGACATTTCGCGAACCCAGAGGAAGGGGAACGTCAGCTGTTGAAAGCCCACTGTAACAGACTGAAAAGCTCTACTGTATCGTATAGTGGTTTGTGAATTGTGTAGAACAGTGAGAGCATAGTCCCTACATGTAGTTACGAGTTGTAAGGGTTCAGTACATCCGATTACCAATCTAAACCCCATCTATAGTCATTCTATCACGTGAGAGTAGATACAAAGGCCTACAGTATTTTAGCGCCATGCTGTAGAAGCCGTAGACATTTTTTGTATGATCTTTTCCCTGAGGGCAGACTCTTTTCCCATGAGAGGCTGTGGCCCACCTAAGCGAAAAACTGACCAGTCGTGTGGCTGTGAGGAAACAGCTTCATTTAAATAAATGGTTCGCTATGATAGGCCGCAAACACTTTGGTAAAAGAGCCTCACATTTTTCCTTTTTACGGTTGTTCCATTTCTTTCAACTATAGAAGCCACTGATTTCAAATACTCCCGCGAGTAAGAACTGAACCCTTCAATTCGATAACGTTCCCACATGGAAAAAGATTGGACGATATTATTAAGATGGAATTTTTGGAGCAAAAGATAGGAATTATCTGGCTTAACCGAAGAAACTCTGAGGATGAAAATGACTGAAAGGAATTGTGCAGTCACAGGCGGCACCGATGAGCCAGTGGTATGTATGATTGCCCGATAAGCAACTTAACATCTTCCATCTATTGCCCACTCTTCTCGGTAAAGTTAAAAGTATCCTTGTAACAGGCCGTGGAGGTCCATAAGATTGTGAAACATCGAGGCTCCCACATTTTTTAACAGCTCACAGATGGCGGCGAGGGTGTCAGCCTTATGGGCCGGCTGCCATTTACCCCCAGGTAGATTCCTGGCACTCATTTCTGTTAGAGGCTGAATCGACCCCAGGGCCATAGTGCGGCTGCAAGAATTAGGTCAGTGAAAAATCTCGGAATAGAACCAGCGACCTTCCGACTTGTAGCATAGTGCCTAATACAATTACGCTACAGCGTGCCCTTCTCGGCTTGAGAGTTAACTCGTTTAAATTGTGTTCCTTTTCTGAAACAAAAGTTGTGATCGAATTCAACGGTATCCTAGACAGATTAGCTATAATGGGTTCCCTTTCCAACAGCGTTTTGGGGCGATCTGGTGAACCGCTGTTTTCAACTGAGCTGTTTCCACGCAGCCACACGACTGATCAATGGTTCGCAATGACGTGACAGAAATGTTGACGGAAAAGGAACCTTAAACCTGTACAGCTTCTGTGATGACAGAAACTTTTGCTCAGCTGGAGAAAGATCAGGAGCTGAGGTACAAACCGAGTATGTATCTCTCTTCGCGTTCAGACTGACAGTGGCCCTTCAGACGCTTTCCGCGTGGCTTAAGCAGCCACTTCATTTTGGATTATTTAAATACCCTCAGAAAGGATTCTCAGATATTAGAGTATAGGAAGACAACATGAGATGCCTGCCATGAATTGCTAAGGATGTGGGAGGAAGTAGGCTTCACGTAATATTAGAGACTATACCTGCATATACCTGGAAATATTATAGAAGTAAAATAGTAAAGGTATCCCTGTAACAGGCCTTGGAGGCCATATGGTTGTTCGATGTTGAAGTTCCCACATTTTCTAGACAATCGGCTCATAGATGGCGGTAAGATTGTCAGCCCTACGCGGCGGCCGCCCCTTACCCCCAAGAATATTCCTGGTACTCATTTTTGTTAGAGGCTGAGTCGACCCCAGGACCATAGTGCAGCTTGAAGGATTAGGTCAATTGAAAAAAATTCCAATGACCTCATCGGGATTCGATCCCGCGACCTTCCGGCTTGTTGCATAGTGCCTCAACCACCTACGCTACCGCGTGCCCCGGAAATATCATAGAAAATAATTTTAAAAAAGCATCAATCAGCAGAGATTCACACCACCCCCACTCCGCCTCTACTTTCGGTCCGAGCCATGACGGCATGAAGATGGAGCTGCGCTGCTCGACGTCTGTTGCTAAATTAAATCGTGAACCTCGGGAGAGAGAAGCAACGGCTGACTCATGCGCGGGACCGACTCTGGACGGAGCCTCGAAGCAGCCACATGTAACAGCGCTAGCAAACGAACGTGACTGCTTCTAATGCTTCATGGAACATTCGGAGGAAGGCAAATGTAAATTTGTTTCTGTGCGTAACTAGTTCAGCACTACGACATGAAGGCTTGTGGGGGTGCAGATGTACAGACCCACATATTCTGGTTAGAGATGAGTACACAGCTTCACGCTCATGCCGCTTTCCCTCGGGGAAATAGGCCAATGTATCCATTGGATAGTAGGCTGGGTGGGCCCCAGAACCGGTGTAGACGACGTGGAGAAAAGTCCTGACACTATCGGGACTCGAACTCGGACCCTTCTGTCGTCCAACCCCTAGCGAGTCGCTATGCCGGCTTCCTATCCCGGCTCTACGTTCCGAGGAAAGAAAATTTCAATCGGTTGTTTGCTGGTAAAGCGACGTGCTTAAAAACACATTCCTGCAACGGTTACAAAATGTTACCACGGTCACGGAACGTTTGTCTTATTCGTGTGGATCTTCCAAGGAAGTTTCACTCTTCTTTTCCATTTCGTTGGTCAACAAATCACTTGAAAGTAACTCGAAACTTTTGTCCTCTTCAGAAGAAGACACAGTAATATTTTTGTTGTTGTTGCCATGCTGGCATATGTTGTGTTTACTTACGCGCGCGGACAAACTCTGCAGGACTGGTACAGCAACAGCTAGGCGTCTGAACCCAGCCACTGGTAATGACGCTGACTTCCGTCCCTGCACGCCTGCAGAGTAAGACCGGAGTGAAGACGAATTCGCTTCTTCTATGGTCATTCAGAGACACCTGACGTCACAATAATGGCGCAGGTACTATCTTCTCCTATTGTATGTTTGTGAAGCTTGTCACTGTTCATCATGGATTCTTCCAGCAGGATGGCATAGCAGTAAAGCTACTTTATTCGGGAATTACTCGGCTCGAATCTTAGCTGGGACGCAGTTCCGAATTAGGCCTTTTGTTACTTTCCTCAGACCCTCAAGGAAAATGCTTGATTAGAGGAAGATCGCTTCCTGCCATATTCTTTCCAATTCATTATCCAACAATTCATACAATCATCACTCGCTCTGCTTGCAGTTTCTTGCTGGTTTTGTTCTTGGTTAACTCTTCTACCCTGAAGATGGAAGCAGTATATTCCACCGANGGAGGGGGAGGGGAGCGCTGACTCACCCGCCGCGTCACTGCCGGTGGGGGGTGGTTCTCCTTAGCGCAACATGTCACAGTATATATTGTGGTATGCAGACCCGTTGCTAGGCAACGACAGCAACATAAGTGACTATACAACAGCCAGTGCTAAGTAACGGCTGAACAAACAAGCATGTTTCCACGACAACAACTGCGCTGCAACAGGCAAACGGTGTTCCCTGTGCAATCCGTGCCAAGATGATATAAGCAGACGAAGTTAGGAGTTTCAGTTAGTTAGATAACAGTTGGGGTTCAGATATTGTGAGCTGTTGCTGTGAGAAGCTGGTAAATGAGGCCGGGGACCGTTCGCGAACCCGGAGGAAGGGGAACGTCCGTCGTTGGAAGCCGGTGCCAGGAAACGATAATGAAGACGTGATTGTGGACACTAGTGTGTCTGTAACAGCGAACTGTAAAATGTAGTCACGTGCTGTATCAAAGAGATCAAAATATCCGTTTACCAATCACATTCCATACACGTGACAATATATTTGCGTTTGGTTTTCTAACGAATCTCTTAGTATCAAGACCATGCAGTGTCAATGAACATATCGAAATTAAATACATGTATGTCAACTGACGGTGAAGATCCTATTGCCATAGTGGAAACGGAGACTAGCTGCGAGATGGACCTCGTCTTTTGCAAGTAAATTCCTCCTTTACACCTGCAGCCTTCCATCGCTTCCAACCACAACACTCATATAATCATTCGTTTCGTATACGGCGTTATGTAAGCTTCCTAGCTGACACAGCATCGTTAAATGCATACAAAGTGAGGAAGTAAAACAGAAACTATATAAGATGTGAGGTCCTCACAGCAGTGGTTATGAAGATTTCAATCTTCTCAGATATAACCTCGTGTCTTCCGTTAAAATTCAACAGAAGTCCGTTGACTTTCAATAGACTGCAAAGCATTACTCCCCAGAATCTATAACTCATGAAAACAAGACCTGTTTATACCTCTCGCCATTTTGTCACCTGAGGATGGAAAGAGAAACAGTTTCCGAAATTTTGTGTTTCTTCATACTATCAGACGGCGATAAACTCCAGAAACTCAGCAGTTCGAAGTGTAACCATCAGTAAAATCCTTTAGAACTGTTTTTTGACTCACACCCTCCAAATCTGTACCCCTGTTAGAATTTTTTACGCATCTGCCCTCTCAAATCTAATGCTCCAAGGGTTCATCTTGTGTCGCTTTCCACGTGTGATTTTGTCTGTAAGAACTGTATTCGTATTCGTATTATGAGAGGGGGTGGGTTTCCCCATGCACTTAGACCAGTTATTGGTCCAGTGTGCGTCCCCCTTTTAATTCCTACTGTCGCCATACCCTACCGGTAACGGTGCGTGCCAACATGCCCCGTAGAGCCAACGAGGCCGACCCTCGGTACCCTGATGCTTCCCCCATCCACCAGAGGCATTGGAGACTACGTGGGCGGGAGAGGGCCTGTAATTTAGCTCAGAGGTCTCCTAGAGACATGAGGTTCTTTTACGTGCCGTAAATCTACGACACGGGACACACGGCTTAAAGTCCCTCCCGGAGGACTTGTTCCCTGAATTTTTCCGCCTTAAAAATTCCACGACCTCCGCCGGGTTTGAACCCGCGTACCTTGAGTCATGAGGTGGGAACGTTACCCCTAGACTACGGAGGCCGCTCTGTAAGAACTGAGTGCAAGTCTGAATTTTCGAACTGGCATATTCAGTACTAACATTTCAGAACACTAGGAGATGTCTAATTGCTTGGAAACCTTTAAGCTTCTTAATGTCACTGCGTGTGTATTGAACTCAGCTTCTTGACTTGTGAGAGGAACATGGCGGCTGCTGAGGGGAATATTTGGACCTAAGACGAAGTTACAAGAGGAAGGGGATAATTCTATAATGACGTCCTTTGTAATTTAAATTCGTCACCCCATACTTTCGTATGATGGACTCAAGACGGAGGATAAGATGGATCAGTCATGTAGAATGCTTCGGACAGATAACAGATTAAACTCTACGTAACCAAAAATAGACACGAATTACATTCTTCTGCCTACTTAACGGGACTTCCTATTTTAACCATTTTATCCATTTAGTCTTAATGTCTCTAACTACGAAATGTTCCTCTGTGATACTACAATAACAGCCCGGGCTAGGCCGCGCCACAGCTCAAGCGGTTAGTCGCTGGCTTCCCACCGTGGCGGCCCGGTTTCGATCCTGGATCTGGTCAAGTGGGATTTGTGATGGACAAAATGGCGCTGGGGCGGGTTTTCTTCGAGTACTTCGGTTTCCCCTGCCAATCTTCATTCCACCAAATTCTCCATCATCATAAACACCCGGGGCAGGCTACAATAGGCCTATCAATGGACGCCGTGCCGAATGGACCCAGCTGGACTCCACCCCCTACTAAACGAATTTAAAAAGAAATGTAAAAATAATCCAGGCTCAACAACATTTGTAAAGCAGTTCCTTTCCAGTGTTGGTTATGTCTTCTGAAATGACATATAATGATCGAAAGTTGTTAAACACAAGTTTTACTTACTCCTAGGATCAGTCACACCTGATGCACTTCTATCACTTATTTACTGGTTCACTACCGTGTTCACAAAAGCCGTAAATGGACGGCATCCTAAGCCGGTTAAATCCACTTCGCATTCTATTAACACGCTGTTATTATTTTTTCACTTCGCTTTGATCTTTTATTTAGGTTTTAACTAAAAGAAAATCTGGTCGTGGGTCTCAAGGGGCCTGGCCCCAAGATGAACCGACTGGCGGTAAGCCACCAGTCGTAAAGTAACTTTGACGTTGACTTGAGGTCAGTTGAGAGATTCAGTTGTGAGAAGCGAGAAGCTGGTAGTTGGGGCTGGGAAGCCGGAGGAAGGGAAACGTGCGCCATTGGAAGCCGCTTGCAAGCAACGGCTTGTGACGAGTGATAAAACATTATGTGTACTGCAGTTAGAGTGATCACTAAAGGCAGCGCCATAGCTCAGCCGGTTAGTCGCCAGCTTCCCACAGCGGCGGCTCGGGTTCGAGCCCACGCCTGGTAAAGTGGGATTTGTGATGGACAAAGTGACATTGGGGTAGGTCTTCTCCTAGTACTTCGGTTTCCCCTGTCCATTCTCATTCCACCGCCTGCTCCACCGGGCTTGGTACAATAGGCCAAATACTGGCCGATGTACTAAGTGGACGTCTCACCCCACCCAAAGAAACTAAACTAAAAAAAAAAACAGCAGCGACTTTGGGAGTGCGTAATTTAGTGAAAATGTCATAGTTATTTGTAGTTACGTTCTGTAAAGGCTCAGTATATCCAGTTACCAGTCCAAATCCTGTTAATAGTCACTCAATCACGTGACAATGTGTTGCATGCCTTTCTTTATCATTTCCCCGTGTGTGCTGCATGACCTACCAATCATTTCCTCTAAGATTTTATCCCTCCTATAACCCTTAACGAACAGCACAAAATATGATCCTTTAAATGTTCATGCCTGCAGCCTATGTCAATACATTCGCTCTTATACTCGTTCTGTAGTCAGCCTATCTACCGCCATGCACTCGCATTATCGTGTTCAGGGGTCAGCGCGACTGCCGACTATCCTGAGATCTTCTGCAGTCTTCGTCAGTCACTCCAGGGAGGCACAGAGATGGTACGAATATTGTCACATATTAAGTTACTAGACACGGGATTAGGATTGGTAATCAGAATTGTTCGGCTCTTACAACTCATAACTGCAAGTAATAATAACTGTTTCACTGATTCACACCCTTTACAGTTTACTATCGCACGCGCTAAATCTTCTACGTCATCACTAAGCGTTGCTGCGTAACGGCTTCTCCCTCTCTTCCGCCAGGGGGCCACTGCTTCAGAACAGCCTCACACTATCACTGGTCTGTCTGCCCTCAGAGTCACAGCAAGGGCTGCTTTACGACTGGCGATCTGCGGCCAATTGTTTCGTTGAACACCCCTTCCAACAGTTCTTCCATTGTTGCCAAGAAGACGTGCTTACCGAGCCACTGCCTAGCAACGGGCGTCTTCTCTAGTTCTGCTATCGCGACTTTCATCAGGAATGTCACAGTGCATTAAAAACGCCGCTCCTTTCTTCCACAAGCTTCTCAATTCATCACCCACAGTGACTGCCTCATTAGTCACTACACAATCTACGCACCTGACACATCGTCGTTAACTGTAAATGCAAGCAGATGAACGGTCCATTAATTCACGTAGTTATACATCAAGATATAATTAAATACTTATGTTTTTACTTGGAATATTTCATAGCATGCAAGTACACGCAGAAGATAACTGGGGTAAGTAAGCGAATCGATTAGCCTTCCCTCCTGTTATCCTTTCTCGGCCTCGCCTTGACCTTACATTTTAACGAGAGTTCGTACGCAAACTGTTCTCATATTATGTAAGTTTTGAGGTTTTCACGGCGATGACAATGAAGAAAGTTGTCTTCTGGGTTTAGGCACCGTGTATTCTTCGTTTTGGCCGACGTTTCGGAGGAACGTAGCGCCTCCATCTTCAGAGCAGTTGAATAGCTGCGGAGAGCAGTAGCTGTGGTGATAGGATGTGGAAGGTGCTGCTTATATACGAAGTAGGCAGGGGGG
>NW_019719372.1:261085-268900 GCF_002891405.2 Cryptotermes secundus | reverse complement strand
AATAGAGATACTGTTGGAAACTACGTTTTCTAGTCGGTCCGTGCTAAGAGGTTATAAGGAAGATAAATGGGGCAAACAATTCAGTTCTGTACTTCAGCCTGAAGCAAAAATACGAGTAGTTAGTTGCAAATATGTTTAGTTGAAATTCAGGCTGCGAGGAGAAGACAAGGAGGCAGGTGTGGATTGACCGCCAGCCTTGGAGCAAGTGAAGCGAAGAGTTCAGTTGCGGGATATCTGCCAGTCAGTAAGGATGTAAGCGGAGGACAGTGTTAAAATCAGTTGCCAGGAAACGACTAGTGAAAACAGAGAATACTTTATGTGTGCTGCAGTTACAGCGATATTTGGAATGTGTAACTCAGTGAGACTGTTATAATTACTTGTAGTTATTATCCGTAAGTGGTCAATAAACTCAATTACTAATCAAAACCCCGTCTATAGTCACTCCATCACGTGACAATATTAGTAATGAATTTTGAATTGCTTTCACACTGTTATGGTAATTAACAAATACGAATACAAACTAATGTAATTCCTTTCAGAACTTAATTTGAGTTCTGTCAGAAAATCCTCTCCCCACAAATCAGCTGCGATTTGTTCAGGACAACAGAGGTGTTGTGCGCTCCTGTAGGTTACACTTCCCGGCATTACAGTTCTTGGGGCAGTGAAATGCAGAATAATACGGGCTCGGGTAGCATAGAACCACCCTCCAACGCCTTGTTTCCGTGCAATTTGAAACGGATTAATGTGTTTTCCCTGTTCCCATGGTAATAATTTGACTCTCTGCACCTAGTACAGCACTACGCTCCGGATTGGCTGTTAAGCCGCTGTGTCGTCGCCCTGATCGTAGTTAGGGACTTGTGCGTCGCGGTGTCATCCATCAAACAGCTTAACCGCTGCTGAAATTCGATGCTAACGAGTCTTCTGCAAGACAGACACGTCACAGTAATACTACGTGATGAACTGTGACTCCAGTTCGGACATGTGTACAATTTCCAACCCTACTTCTATTGCTTGAACAGTCAGGCCATTATGATTGTTCCTTTTCTTTACGTAAAGATGTGACTCAAACAAAAAAGAGAACGAAGTTTATTCTCAGTGTCCATCAGACCTTCTGTTAGGGTCATAATAATATTACTTATCGCCATGACATAATTCCCTGGCCTTTGAATTCTGTATTGAACATGCTGGCTACGCTCTGTGTTGACCATGGTGCATCTGCTGAAAGAGTGCGCCAAGAAACCCGAAATATGTAGGTTCGTTAACAGGCGCAGACAGCGAGATAAACGACTGTACAGCGGTCGTTCCCAGGTAGCGGCCGCGAAACAACAGAGGAATGGTGTTTTCTGCAGGGTCCGTTAAGCAACAATTGAACAACAAAGAACAGCGTTTTCTGTGCGGTCCGTGCCGAGATGTTATATGAGGGGCAACTGTGGAGCAATGAGTGAGTTAGCGAGTCGTAAAAGGCGACGAAAAGGGAAGTCTCAAATCTGAGACAGTAAAATATGGTCTCGAGTCCCAAGGGACTCAGATCCGAGAAAGACTGCACTGGCAAGGGCCAGCAGCATATACAAAAGAGAGGGCACCCCATAGAAACAAGACCGTAAATGCCAAACACTAATAAATATCTGGTCATGAGCCCCAGCCGGGGCTCGACACCAAGACTTAGTGACTGACTGACCGTCAGTCGCAATGTGACTTGGGACTTTGGACTTGGGACAATGAGTTAATTGTAGAACAGTCACCAGCCGGTAAGAACGTGAGAACGGAAGCAAAGCAAATTGTTGAGATCCGTCACCAGGCAACGACTTGTGAAGACATAGCGGACTGACAAGTCTTCGTACGTGCTGTATTGAATTGCGGATTGTGTGACTTAGGGTTAGCGTTATAGTTACTTGTAATGACGATCTGTAAGTGTTCAATAAATAGAATTATCAAACCAAACTCCATCTATGGTCACTCATCCACATGATAGTATACTCGTATACACAATCTGTATTATGTACGTACATGTTACCGTAAAAAGCCTCTAATTTGGATGAATTCTAGGATTTGCGCACCGAACCTAGGCTTTAATAAACAGTGTTGGTAAAAGCCCGAAGAAGAAGCCGGTGAAAGTAAGGAAACGCTTTTTTACTGTTGAAAAAGAATTTAAAATATACAGAGTACAGAAATATATAAGCACAATACACAGAAGAATATAAATTTAGCAAGTCGCTCTTGTAATCTGCTCTTTTAAGACGTAAATGATAACTTTTTCGGGCTTTTACCAGCAGTGTTTGGTAAAACCTATGCTTGACGCGTAAACGATCGGTTTTACGATAATTCAGTCTTTTACTGCATACACTCGTAAAACCACTAACACTAGAGCAGCTATTTACGAATTTCTTTCTACACAGTCTTACTCTAACTATATATATAAAAGTAAAGCTATCCCAGTACCAGGTCGTGAAGGCCAGTAGGGTTGTGAGGCGTTTAGGGTCCCACATTATCTAGACAATCGGCTCAAAGATGGCGGTAAGGTTGTCAGCCTTACGCGCCGGCCGCGCTTTACTCCCAAGGAAAATTATTCAATTAATTCTTGGTACTAATTTCTGTTAGAGACTGAGTGGACCCCAGGGCCATAGTGTGGTCAGAAGGATTGAGTCAACTGAAAAATATCCAATTACCTCATCGGGACTTGAACCCGCGACCTTCTGGCTTGTAGCATAGCCCCTCAACCAACTACGCTACCGCGTGCCCCTACTGTAACTGTAACACTTCACAACTACGAACAGTGATAGCACTATAAAGGTNTAATTAATTGTAGCCGTTATTTGTAGATTGTTAAATAAACCAATTAACCATCTCTACGGCGTCTTCAGTAAGGCAAACACGTTACATTGGTGTCAGAAGTGGGATCGGTAACGCAAAACACGTTACAATATAAAGACCGCCTCCTTCAACAGTGGAGTTATCGCGTTCTTCGCTGTTACTGTGCTTCGGATGTTCGATGCCGTGTGAACGGAAACGTTTATGTATGCGTTGCCTCGGAATCACGTGACTCTGTATGCAATGCACTGCATCTTCAGTCGTATTCGTTGCTGTGGAAACGTGTTCCAACAATTCGCCGTCCAGCAGCGGCTACTTCCGTGTTTCCATGGGAACGTGCACAGCGAAGCCCCGCCCAGAATATGGGCAGATTTCAGCCTTCAGGCGTTATGTTACAATGCTCTCTCCATTAAGGGACGCTGAGGTGTTCAGCCTCAGCCCAACGCAACGCCCACTTTACATTCTAGAGGAAACAGAGCATCCTACACATCTCACTTAGTCTTACTGCTCTAGCTGCAAACATTTCCAATATTCTGAGTACTAAAGTAAATACACAGATAAATATTCTGTAAACAGTGTTCAGTGACACGAGATGAACTGTAAGAAATGCATCTGATGATATTTGTAGGTTTTCTTGAGAATATAATGGAACATAAGCTTGAAATACTTAACATTATCTTTCAAAACAGCAATGAACAAGTAGAATAGTAATTACAATTCTAAGTCATAAATGACGTAACTACTTTGCTTGACATCAGTTAAAGTTATTAGATTGTGTACGCTAAAGAATTTGATCTGCTATAATTACAAACAAAACGAGAATTTTATGTAATTTATGGGGGAGTGAATGGGCATAAATTCTTAAGGGCGCTTAGAGATCGTGGTACAGAGAGCTAAGCCATAAATTAAAGCATCTTGCTGGAATGCAAAGATATTATACTGTGCTAACATGATGCAGTTTTATTCGATTCGCAGTTACATGTTTTTATCCGGAACAAATGAGCTCGGTGAATTACGAGAAGCGATTGTGATGGCGGGGTCTCTCTACTCTTTTACAATCGCTCAATCACCCTTCAAGGGGACCTGACGAGTTTCAAAAGTATATAAAGCTGTGAAATTTTATTTTAATTTATTGTTACAGAATGAACATTGAGTGCCACTTTACTCCATCCTGTACATTTCATTACGTCTCCGTTTATTTCATTTTGAACAGCACATCACTGAGATGTTGCCTATCATTGTGTACACACCCTTGCAAATTCGCTCGCAGTCTCCCAGTGTTCGCCTCACCATGTTTTCTGGAATCGCTGAAATTAGCTTCCGAATTTCGATTCTGAGGTCATCGATGACCCGTGGTCGCGTGGTGTACGCTTTCGCTTTGAGGTACCCCGAAAGGAAATAACCACAGGAGGAGAGATCAGGCGAATGTGCAGGCCATGGAAGCTCGCCGCGCAGTTGATAACGTGCCCAGGAAGCATTTTTCGAAGAAGCTCCATGGATGCTATCTCTGTATGGGCAGTTGCACCATTTTGCTGGAACCGTTTGGTCGAGAGCTCAGTTCCACGACGACTCGGTTCTGGTGTCAGGAAGTTTCGTAACACTTCAACATAGAGAACATACACGTATGTCACTTCACGCGCATTTTCGTCTACAAAGAAATAAGGGGCTATGATTCCGAAGTTTTCCACTCCACATCAGTCAGTCACACGTGCACTGAGATGAAGCCGATAGTTTTTATTTTTAATTCGCTTAGTGGGGGGTGGAGTCCAACTGGGTCCACTCGTCACGGCGGCCACTGAGTGGCCTATTGTAGCTTGCCCCGGGTGATTATGATGATGGAGAATTTGGTGGAATGAAGATTGGCAGGGGAAACCGAAGTACACAGAGAAAATCCGCCCCATCGCCACTTTGTCCACCACAAATCCCACTTGACCAGACCCGGGATCGGTGTGAAGCCAGCGACTAACTGTTTGAGCTATGGCGCGGCCTGAGATGAAACCGTTGATTCAGCTGTTGTGGATTTTCCTCTGCGAAAATTCTGTTTGTTGACACAGCCACATAAGTGGAAGTGTGCTTCATGTGTTATAAGGACAATTACATCGTCAGGCAAAATTCCGATTAAGCTCTCAGCTACCTTGCTACGGTTTGCTATGTCGTCATCGCGTAACTCTTGCACCACCGCCATTTTGTACGGATGGAAATTTAGATCCTTGTATAAGATTCTCCTCACGCTGCTATCGGATATTCCTAGAGCAACAAAATGTCTTACGTCTGAGCGCCTATGACTCGTTAGGAATGATTGCCTCATAGCCTCAGTGTTCTGTGGTGAGCATACTGTATGCACACGCCTGGTGGTTTCTTTCTTAATGCGGGAACACTCATTCTGAGATTTTCTGCCCATAACTATATTGCATTGCGGCAAGGAACTATTCCGGGACGAGCAATATTGAAATGCTTGCTAAATATTCGCTGCATTTTAACAACAGAGTCACAATTAAAAGAAAACATTTCAACAATAAACACATGATATCATGAGAGCGCCCCCTTATTATTATTATTATTATTATTATTATTATTATTGTTGGAGGGGGTGGGTTTCCCCATGCACCGCGACCAGTGGTCTATTGTACGCCCCCTGTGATATTCTACCGGTCTCTATACCCTACCGATACTGGTGTGTACCATCAGTCCCGACTCGAGTTCGGCCTCTACTGGCTCAGCGGTATCTAGATGCTTCCCCCATCTACCAGAGGCGTTAGAGACTGTTGTTTGGCGGGAAATGTCCTTTATAATTTGGCTCAGAGGCCTCCTTGAGGCATGAGGTTCTTTTACGTGCCGTAAAGCTACGACACGGGACCCACGGCTTAAAGTCCCTCCCGGAGGACTTGTTCCCTGAATTTTTCCGCCCTTAAAAATTCCACGACCTCCGCCGGGTTTCAACCCGCGTCATGAGGTGGGAAAGTTACCCCTAGACTACGGAGACCGCTTGAGCGCCCCCTTGCTCCACGGCTTCTGCAACGGCATCAGTTAGGCTAGCAAAGCCGCGGGCCAGGTTCGAGCCCGGGTCAGGTCACGTGGATTTCGTGGTGGACAAAGTGGCATTGGGGCAGGTTTTCTCCGAGTACTTCGGTTTCCACTGCCAATTCGCATTCAACAGACTATTCCACACTTATCATCTATCATCCGGGGCTGGTACAATAGGTCAAACAGTGGTCGCAGCACAAAGTGGATTCAGTCTCACCCCATGAGAAATGAGCTGCCAAATGATATGGCTGCCTCCATCTCATCCCCAGGTGTTGCCAACATAATGCACTTTTAAAAATTGTCAGGTTCATTTGCCGCGCCCTGTATTATCATGTTCCTGATTTTTGTGTGTAGCAAAGTGACCCATATGGACGGTGTCAATACAGCCAACTGCACAGGACAGGAAGGACAACTGAAATATCACGTGCCTTTTGACACTGCTCTCAAATCATTACAGCAACCCTCAAATTGAGTTCCTGGGAGATTTATATTGTAGCATGTAGACCAGTTGCTAAGTGATGACTCTATAAACAACACCTGTTGCTAGGTAACATATTGCTAACACGTACCAAATTGACTAACTGGAAATATGTTCCCTACGTAGTCCGTGCGACAGTTGCTTGACAGAACAAAACAATATATGAAAAGTTGGAAGCTGTTTCCTATGCGATCCGTGCTGAGGTGCTATAAGCAGGATAAGCCTCGAGTTTATTTAGTTGGGAGACAGCCGTCGGCCAGTAAGAGCTTGGATACGGAAGCTGGGGAAGCTACGAAGTTGGAAGCCGTTAACAGACAACGACGGGAGAAGATATAGCAGACTGAAAAGACTTTATGGTTGCTGTAGTGAATTGTAGAGTTTGTGAATTAGTGACAGCGCTGTAATTATTTTAGTTTCGTTCTGTAAGAGTTCAATAAATCCAAATACCAATCCAAACCCAGTCTATAGTCACTCCTACACGTGAAAATATATAGATCACACTCCATTACCTTCATGCACATAAAGACATCTACTTCATACCCCAACTACAGGAGTGGGTTTGGTGTTGTAATATCCATAATAGGCTCCTGCTCCCAAGTATTACTACCTTATTCACACATTCTTAGCTGAATAAATTTAGCAGCGTCTCTGAACATTCAAAGGAAAATTTCTGTCGGAACAACCTGAATAGGATTATAAGTGTGTACTCAAAGATTTGAAAACTTGAATGAATAAAATCAAAGTTAAAGTATATCCCTGATGAAAAAAGAAACATGTAGGACTTTACCTATCACGTAATGTTTGCAGTTATAAGCTGTTGGGTGAAAACATCAACATAAACAGGCCCTGAAGATGTCAAAAGTTGTTTTCGATAAACTAAATAAAAAAACGGTAAAGTTGTTCCTCTGCTTAATTAGTTAAGCACTATGCCGTGAAGGCGTATTTGTGTATGGAGGTATAGTTTCACCATTCTTGACCTCGACACTAGTCGGAGGTGATTGGTCAGCTTCACGACCTGGCCGCTTTACCCCCTGGAAAAGGACCCCGGTAACCAGTGTAGAGGAGGCCGAGTGGACACCAGAGTTGGCCTGGACTCCGAAGAAGAGAAATATCCTTCGCTGTAGAGAATCGAAACCCGGCTATCCAGTTCGCAGCCCGCGACATCCTGTGGACTTTGTTTTGCATATTTAAAGCGATCCACAAGATCTCCCACCCACAGTGGCTGGCTCACTATGTCACTGCTGTGTTGAACATATCCAGTGATATACGGGCTATCAAGCCGTAGCGCAGACTAAGGGCGTACTCCAGAACACAATACTGATATAAGCAGGGCACGGATTTTAATGACCTGAAAATATTTTTAAAATGACCTATAAAATGACCGAAACAATCCAGAAGAATGACTTAAATATGACCCAAAAATGTAATATGCAGAGCCCGGACTTCGATGACCTGAAAATATTAAAAAAATGACCTGTAAAATGACCGAAAAATCCAGAAAAATT